>NW_015170346.1:131047-148696 GCF_001447785.1 Gekko japonicus | reverse complement strand
GGAAGGAAGGAAGGAAGGAAGGAAGGAAGGAAGGAAGGAAGGAAAGAAGGAATCCTGCAGAGAGTAGGAATTCCGGCTTAATTCCTCAGCAATAATTCCCTTGATTATTTTTGATACTAGGACACTCTTAGAGGACATTCAGCAAGCTGGTCACCTGAAAGTATTTGTAGAAGATTAAAGCAGATTCAAATGTGTTTACAAGGCATTATTTACCATGTACTGTATTCACTCTCATGGAGGGGGGAAAAACATGGAATTAATCTTAGCTCATGGAACAAGGGTAATATTGTGCTGGGTCACGTTCCAGGATTATAAGATTCCCACCAGTCAATCCTGAGTTATTGCTCTGCAAACACTTTGAAAGCTAATTTAATAGATACTCTGCATAAAGTCTACAATAGGAAATTACTTTCTGCACGTGTTGGGATAAACATTCTATTTAAAAATACGAAACATTTAGCCCGCCACCAGCAAGGCACAGCCTTTTTCATTAATGCAGCCTTTGTTTCAGCGTAGATCGTTGTCATTTTATCCTTTATTAACCCTCATAATGAGGAGATCCTTGGCACAGTTAACAGTGTTTGCTCTGACAAGGATGGCTGGGAGATGTCACCCTTTTGCCCTCAATAATCTTTGTCAGAGGTAATCAAACTTTGCCCTAAGCAGCCTGCTTCAGCAAAAGTAAGAGACTCTGTCTCCCTGTCTGTCCATCCTTCTCCACAGGGTTTTTTTTTGTAGAAAAGGCCCAGCAGGCACTCAATAGCATAACAGGCCACACCCAACAGCAGAAACTCATTGGCATATTAGGCCACACCCCAACACTGCAGCATATTAGCATATTAGGCCACAAACCCCATGCCTTCGCTTGGCTTGCCCAGGTAAGCCAGCCCTTGGACAGGCTGGGGAAGGCACGAGGAGGCATTTAAATGCCTCCCCGATCCTTCCAGGGCCCCCCTGGCCCGCCCGCCTCGGAGTCGCGGGGGGGGGGTCGCTCTCCAGGCCTTCCCTCCATAGCCAGGCACGCAGAGGTTTTGGCTGTAGTGGGCGTGGCCAACTCTGAAGCCAGCCGGAACTCTGTTCCTGTGCGTTCCTGCACAAAAATAGCCCTGCTTCTCCATATTACTTTAACCAATAGGCAGGATGACTGTAATGTACTCCGCATGGGGCTGCCCTTTAAGTCTACTCAAAATTTTCAACTGACTTCTGCTTTGCTTCCAGGTTCAGTTCAGGGTGCTGGCTGCTACATGCCACTGGCCTCAAACTTTGTTCGGTCGATATATGCATTATGATATGACTATATAGTGGCAGTGTGCGAATGGAACAGTGTTTGAGCCCCAATCCCGATAATTCTGTGTGAGTGAGAGCCAGTTTGGTGTAGTGGTTCAGAGCAGCAGACTCTAATCTGGGAGAATCAGGTTTGATTCCCCCACTCCTCCACATGCAGCTGCTGGTGTGACCTTGGGTCAGCCACAGTTCTCTCAGAACTGTTCTCTCAAGAGCAGTTCTCTCAGAGTTGTCTCAGCCCCACCTATCTCACAGGGTGTCTGTTGTGGGGAGGGGAAGGGAAAGGAGACTGAAAGGCTCAGAGTGAAAGGTGGGGTATCAAATCGAACTCTTCTCCTTCTCCTTGCCAGGCTAATCTGTCTACTGCTGTTTCTATGAGTCAGAGAGAGAGGACTTGAGAGGGGGAAACATTCAAGGCTGTTTTCTATATTTTAAAAGAGACGAGAAGGATGACGAGTGTGATGTCCTGACCTATGTGTAACCCAAAAACCTGACAGAGAGAGAGAAGGGGGGGGTTAGGCTCTAGAGGGTGGCAGGGCAGGCTCTCTGTGGGTGCTTTTACACACACTAAATAACGCACTTTCAATCCACTTACGATGTACTTTGCAACTGGATTTTACTGGGTGAAATGCCAGAATCCACTTGCAAAAGCTCCCTGAAGTGAGTTGAAACTGCGTTATTCAGCATGTGTGAACGTGTGAGCAAAGAAGGGGCATCACAGGGACTTACTCCCAAGCAATGATCCCTTTAAGCTGTGGAGTCTTGTGAGCAAAATTTCTACTTTGTGAGCTACTGGCATTAAAGTTGTGAGCAAGCAATTTGTCTGCTGCATAAATTAGTTTGCTCTGGAGCCATCCTTCCTGAGCTAAGCCAAAAATGTGTGAGCTGGCGGCTAAAAAACTGTGAGCTAGCTCACACTAACTCAGCTTAGAGGGAACACTGTTCCCTAGTAGATCTGCTTAAGCTTGCTCCCCTCATGGCAGATGTTTGAGGCTGCTGATGCCTCTCTCTCCCACTTGTCTCTCTGGAAACACCTCCAAAATAAAGATTTCCCGCATCCCCCTTCCCGTCCATTGGCTGCCGTGACCAAATGGCTGGGAAATGCTGCCTACGCACGAACAAATTGTCCCCGTTGCCGAAACGTCTGAACGAAATCTGACATTTCGTTTTCCTGCCTCCCTAGGCAGTGCTGCTATACCTTCGAAGGCGATCCACGACAAGGAAACTGCATATTGTGCAACAAGAACTGAATCAAGGTAGCACTTTGGGTCGGCATTAGGAAGAATAAACGAAATTCTATCTGGAAGCACCCTTGTGCTAGCATTCGGGAAATGGAGTGGCTTCCTCATTAGTTCTAGATGTCACCATTCCGGTGGCAAGTTTTGCTAATGCTTGCCTTTGGGGATATGAAAATGGCACCAGCTGACTCATAATTTCAATTTCAGTCAAACTTCTATTGCCTTCCCATTTTATTTCTCATTGCCATTCTGTCTGGTAACTGCCAACAGCAGGCTGAAATTTTTACCTAAATGGGAGCATTTCCACTCAGAGAAAGGATATTACACGGCGCCATTTGTTTAATAGTTCATATTACCGTGCAGAGAATGCTACAACCTCAGGCCAGCTTCTCACCAGTTGGGCTGTTAACATTTCAAGGGGAACAGCGCTGTAGAGTCTGCTGAAACCAAGCAATACTCTTGGAGAGACGAAAGGGAATTGTTTTGAGGTTGGGCGTGGGGCCTGTTTATTTGTCCCCCCCACACTTTGACAAGGCCCTCTAAGCAGCGCTTCCCCTCTGGAATAGCTCTGAGAGATGCTTCGGGTGGAGAAATGGTACTTTTAGGGCCACAGCCAGTTATTCTTTAGGAGAAGCTGCCATCCATTTGGGGATTCAAAAAGAAGACTGGAACATCAGTGGTTTCCCCTCATTACCAACAGGGTTGCCAGCTCTGGGTTGGGAAATACCTGGAGATTTGGGGGTGGAGCCTGGGGAGGGCGGGACTTGAGGAGGGGAGGGACATCAGCAGGGTACGATGCCATAGGTTGCAGCTTCCCAAGCAGTCATTTTCTCCAGGGGAACTGATCTTGGTATGGCACTTCTGAGTACAACGTGGAAGTAACAATAGGTAGCTCTAAGAATCACTTCTGGATACAACCTAGAAATAACAATAAGTAGCTCTAGGAATCACTGGAAACTCTGTGGTAGAAGAAGAAGAAGAAGAAGAAGAAGAAGAAGAGGAAGAAGAAGAAGAAGAGGAAGAAGAAGAGATTGGATTTATCCCTTTGCCCTTCACTCGGAGTTTCAGAGTGGCTTACAAACTCCCTTCCCTTCCCCTCCCCACAACAGACACCCTGTGAGGTAGGTAGGGCTGAGAGAGCTCTTTCCAGAACTGCCCTTTCAAGGACAGCTCTTGTCAGAAATATGGCTTGCCCAAGGTCATCCAGCAGCTGCAAGTGGAGGAGTGGGGAATCAAGCCCGGTTCTCCCAGGTTAGAGTCCTTACACTTAACCACTGCACCAAAACCATAGAGTCTCCAGTGATTCCTAGAACTACCCATTGTCACCTCCAGATACATGTCGATGAAGTCACCAACATCACATGCCCCCCCCATATGTCCACCCCCAACTCTCCCACTGGTTGCCAGGCTTGTCCTTCTTCACCCAAAGTACTTCTTCACCCAAAGAGTGATTAACACTTGGAATTCACTGCCACAGGAAGTGGTGGCGGCTACAAGCATGGCCGGCTTCAAAAGGGAATTAGATAAGCATATGGAGCAGAGGTCCACCAGTGGCTATTAGCCACAAGGTATACATAGGGACTCTGGGGCAAGTGATGCTCTGTCATCTTGGTGCTTGGGGGGGGGGTCAACAGTGGGATGGCTTCTAATGTCCTGGCCCCACTGGTGGACCTCCTGTTGGACTGGATGAGCCTTCGGCCTGATCCAACATTGGCATCTCTTATGTTCTTATGTTCTTATGTACTCTGTTTTAAAGGGGGTTGGAGCTGGAAAGCGACAGCTGGGGACGGTGCACAGATGTTGTGTGTGTGAACGTGGATATAAAATCCATTACTGAAGCATGCTGAAAGTGGACTAAATGGCCCGTCTGAACGCACCCACTGGGTAATGAAGGGCAGGGTATAAATCCAATCTCCTCCTCCTCCTTCTTCTCCTTCTCCTCCTCCTTTTTGTCTTTTGTTCTGACAGCCAAGATAAGTGTTGAAGAACATAACCTCACAGACTCTTTCATTTAATCTAAGTAGGATAACTAACCCCTCACATCCCTGTAACATAGGGGCATATAAACACTGCTGCCAAAGCACACACTTAATAAACATTAAAAAAGCAATTTTGAACGTAATTGTATGAATGGCTGAATCAGAATTGCTTTTATATGTTGCTTTACTGATATTCTGTGAAAATTGCGCTTTTTGGGCGGTGTTTTTATTGGGATATTTGGTTAATAAAGCAGAGTTTTCCCCAGTCATAGAAGCATGATGCTGAGTGCAGCAAATAAATCACCCAAGCAGTATATTACAAAAAGGTAAACTTACATTTATTCCAGTAGATCCAGTTAAAATTCATGTTGCAGTCAAAAGGAGAGAGAGAAGTCTAATCTAAAGAGTATTTTCCCTGTCACAAATGGTTGGCGTGTGGGAGTATGAGGGCGTGTGGGAGTATGAGGGCATTGTCTCTACAGGAGAGACCTGCAGAGACATGTGTCTCCATGTGCAGAGAGTGAGATGACAAAACACACACACACACACACAGAGGAAGGGTCAATGGGCAGCTCCCAGGTTAAGACAGAGAGGCATTCCATTCAAGGAGATAACACCTGTACACCCTTAGAGTGATGTAGTCCCCCCAAAACAAAATGTCCAGGCATGCTGAGTTGCTCACTCCAACAGTTTTAACAAAGCCCCTTTTTTTCTCAGAATAGTGAAGAATGGGAAAACCTACAAATGAATGGACATAGGAAGCTACAGCAAAACTTGCACTCACATTTTGGAAACAAACCTAGGCTGCGGTCACATGGCGCATTAGCCACGCTACTGAGATGGATGATAGGTGGATTTTCCGGGCATGATCACACCACAACATCAGGGAAGCGTAGAGCTCCCATGGCGGACCCGAGGCTTCCCGCCGAAGATGCGGAGTTAAAAACTAGTACCTCCGAGGTACTAGTTTCCGGAAACTGCGGGGCAAGGGCTGGTGTCTGATCGTGTTTCTGGTGGTAGTCCGTGGCATCCGGCACCCGCCCATGTCCTGTCGCAAACAGGTTTCCCCCCCCAAGTCTCCACAGGATGTGCACAAGTACCCAACGGCGCATGCGCGCGAAGAGGAAAGTGAAAGTTCCGTTGCTCCGCAGAATCATGCATGCTGTTGGTAAGATCGCGCCGCTTCTTTGCCACGCTGCAGGATCATCGTGTGATCGCCACCTCACCCCTACCCATGGGACTTCGACGGGATGTGTGATCGGATGGCCGAGCGTTATTCTGCTCCGGGCCAAACTGCCACGCTCCCCCTCCCCGCATGTTATGGCCCGTATGACCGGGACCCCAGATAATTCAGAGCCCCCAGCATCTGGGGAGAACTTGAGATAAGAATTCTGAAAACATTTTTGGCTGGTTTTGGCCATGATTAGGGATGGGCACGAACCCCCAATGAACCCTGGTTTAAGCACAAACCATGCCGGTTCATGGTTTGCAAACCAGGGGATTGGGAGAACGTGTCTCCCATGATCTGCCAGCGAACCTCCATGCTTTTCATGCTTTTCATGGAGGTTTGTGATGTTTGTGAGAGACATGTTCTTGGGTTATAATGGCATTTAAATCCCTTCAGAGCTTACTTCCAGGTCTGGCGAGCCACCCGAAAGTGAGCCCCAAAGGCATTTAAATGTCATTGGAGCCCACCACCGGCCTGTGGCCCCACCCAAATGAGCTCTGTAGGCATTTATATGCCTTTGGAGCTTACTTCTGGGTCGTCCCAGCCTGACTGAGCTCCGAGAGTGAGTTCTGACGGCCTGCATAGTCCTTTGGAGCCCACTCTGGGAGCCCACTCCCAGAATATGCTAGAAAGGCTTTTATAAGCCTCATATGCCCTTATATGGGCAGGTCCCACCTGGAAGTGGGCTCTGAAGGCCTATAAAAGCCTTCAGAGCCCACTCTGGGAGCTCAGTTGAGTCAGGCTGCCTGACTTGACTGAGCTCCCAGAGGGAGCTCTAAAGGTCTATAAAGGCCTTTGGAGCTCATTCTCAGAGCTCAGTCAGGCTGGCTCAACCTGGAGATGGGCTCAGAACGCATTTAAACGCCTTCACAGCTCACTTCTGGTCAGGCGGCCTGACCTGGAAGTAAGCTCCAAAGGCATTTAAATGCCTTCGGAGCTCACGCATGTGTGGCCATGAGCCGGTGGTGGGCTCAGACAACATTTAAATGCCTTTGGGGCTCACTTCTGGGTGGGGCTGTTCTACCACCTCCCGAACTCACAAATCAAATGAACCAAAAACCGGTTCGGGAAACAGAAAATTTGTGTAAGTTTGTGGTTTGTTTAATTAAACCATGAACCCCAATGAACCACCATTTCCCCAGTTCGTGCCCATCCCTAGACGTGACCCAAACTGGAATGTTTGCATAAAAACAGTGCATTGACAAAATCCAATCGCATCTGCCCCAGCAAAGACGTACTAGTGGTTGGAAGCCAATTGTTCAACTTCCCTTCCACCCACACCCACACACTCATGTATAGTTCTTCACAAGCTACCATTTGGTATAAAATTGTGTTGTTGTTGTTGTTGTTGTTCAGTCGCACAGTCGAGTCCGACTCTTCGCGACCCCATGGACCAGATCACGCCAGGCCTTCCGGTCTTCCGCCGTCCTCTGAAGCTGGCTCAACTTCATGTTCGTTGCATCTATGACACTGTCTAACCATCTCATCCCTTGCCGTCCCTGTCTTCTTTGACCTTCAATCTTTCCCAGCATCAGGGTCTTCTCCAGAGAGTGCTCCCTTCTCATTGGGTGGCCAAAGTATTTGAGCTTCAGTTTCATTATCTGGCCTTCCTGGGAACAGTATATATATCTATATCTAGAATACATCCAACCAATTCCTGACATGCTATTTGTGACCAGCTCTATCCATTGCTTCTTGTCATATACACAGAGATCTTAAAGCTGGGGGGAGTTTTCCTCCCACCTTCCCTCTGTCCTCCCATCACGTTTCCATGCTGCCCCATAATGTGAAATTAGAATGAGATAGCGAGGAATGGGTATGAGATGAAGTTCCTGGCGAAATGATGGATGAGCCCAGGGAGAGAAACGGATGGACCATCAAATGGCAAAAGTGACAGCAGAACAGGAAATGGATGACAGCAGATGACAGAATCGGAAATGGATGAGAGCGCCAAGGCCCAGCACAGTCCCTCCAAGCAGTAGTAAAAGTTGTGTGCTGTGGATCTTGTTTGGCAGAGTGGCCGAAGGTTTTTAAAAAAAACGAAACAACAACCAAGGAAGACTTTAAGCCCCACACGAATTCTCACAGAACACAAAATAATTCATCTGGATAGATTATGATATGAAAATAAAGAAAATGAGAAGCACATGAATCAGAAGCACTTTGGTTTGTGATGCGGGTGCATCAAACAGCTTCCTGTTGTGTAGTTGAGAACCAGTTTGGTGTAGTGGTTAAGAGCACGGACTCAAATCTGGGAGAACTGGGTTTGATTCCCCACGCCTCCACATGCGTCAGTCATAAGCTCTTTCACAGCTGTGGTCTCACGAGCAGTTCTCTGAAGAGCTCTCTCAGCCCCACCTACCTCACAGGTTGTCTGTTGTGGGGAGGGGAAGGGGAAGGGATTCTAAGCCGCTCTGAGACTTCTTTGGGTAGTGAAAGGCGGGGTATAAATCCAGTCTCTCCTTCTTCTTCTTCTTCTGTTTGCAGTGGTGCAGGCCAAGACAACATTGCTAATTATTACTTTCATTGTGCGTCTCCCCCTCCCAAATAGCTTGCCCCCCACATCTATTTCATGACCCTTTGAAAATACCCGATTATTTCCATAAATTGCAACCTTTCTCTGGTGGTGCCATGGAATAGTATCATCTCATGTCCTGAGTGATATCGCATTGGTTCAGTGACTGACACGTGGCTTTAGTTTCTGTTGTGGAGCTAGGGTTGCCAACCTCCAGGTGGTGCCTGGAGATCTCCTGGGATTACAACCAATGTTCCCTCTAAGATGTAGAGTCTTGTGAGTAAAAATTCTACTTTGTGAGCTACTGGCATTAAGGTTGTGAGCGAGCCATTTGGCTACTGCATAAATTAGTATGCACTGGAGCCATCCTTCTTGAGCTAGGACAAAAATGTGTGAGCCGGAGGCTAAAAAACTGTGAGCTAGCTCACACTAACTCACCTTAGAGGGAACACTGATTACAACTGATCTCCAGACGAGAGGGATCAGTTCCCCTGGAGAAAATGGCCACCTTGGAAGGTGGACTCTGCGGCATTATACCCCGCTGAGGTCCCTCCCCTCCTCTCCCCAAACCCCGCCCTCAACAGGCTGCTTCCCCAAGTAACCAGGTAACCTTATCTGGAGCCATAGCAAATTGCATTCTTTGCATGAAGGTGATGATAAATTTAATCCATAGTAGTTCTGCTGGAAAGGATTTCAGGCAGCAGCACTAGGGAAGACCTTTCGTTTTTGGACAGTTGCTACCTGCCATAGTAGAGCTGGGCTCATAGCCGAACTAAGTCAACGGCATGCATCTATGTCAAACGGTATATTCTTCACCGCGTGTGTAAAGCGCTATCAAGACACAGCCAATTCATGGTGACCCCAGCAAGGGGCTTTCAAGGCAAGTGAGAAGCAGAGGTGGTTGGCCATTGCCTTGCTCTGCAGAGGCTTCCTTGGTGGTCTCCCTTCCATGACTTATGGCCACCCCAGCAAGGGGCTTTCAAGGCAAGTGAGAAGCAGAGGTGGTTTGCCATTGCCTTCCTCTGCAGAGCCTTCCTTGGTGGTCTCCCTTCCATGACTTATGGCCACCCCAGCAAGGGGCTTTCAAGGCAAGTGAGAAGCAGAGGTGGTTGGCCATTGCCTTGCTCTGCAGAGGCTTCCTTGGAGGTCTCTCTTCCATGTACTGACTCTGATGAGACTGGGCTATTCCATGCTGCCTTCTATTTTTTTTTGTTGTTCTTGATGCAATGTCTGATTAGCTGCACAGACTTGCATGAACTGGTGGAATTCCATGCGGAGGTCATGATGACCCTTTGATCAGCAAAAGAGGAGCTCCCACTGATTCAAATGCATTTTAGGTTTTCAGGGGCAGTGGTAACCATACCATGAGCTCTGACATGGGATGAGTATGGAAGAGGAGCATAACTCAGTTGGGGGAGTGCATAAGAAAGTCCCAGGTTGGTCCCAGGCAGTAGCAGATCCTCCTCTAAGTTAGACATTGCAGAGTAGACATTACTGACCTTGATGGACCAGTGGTATGACTCAACTTGACAACTTCTTCCAACCATGCACCAGTTTCATAATGACATGTTAGGGTTGCTAACCTCCAGGTGGCATCTGGAGATCTCCCGCTATTACATTGGTCTCCAGATGACAGCGATCAGTTCCCCTGGAGAAAATGGCTACTTTGAAAGGTGGACTCTGGGGCATTATACCCTGTTGAGGTCCCGCCCCTCCCCAAATGTTCCCCTGCCCAGGCTCCACCCCCAAAATCTCCAGATATTTCCCAACTCAGAACTGGCAACTCTACAACATGTTGAAGACCCACCACAGTGTGGCGAAAACAGCTTTAAGGCAAATAAGCCTTCCCAGTGGCCATTTCCAAGGGGAGAAAGTGGCATAGGAGAGAAATATGAAGCCCCTCCTCCCTTCCTTGCAGCATTTGGAGCAACACAGTGCTTTCAGAGGGAATTAAACTGATCCCATGTCCCAGCCAGTTTTCCCTCTAAGCTGAGTCAGTGTGAACTAGCTCACAGTTTTTTAGCCTTCGGCTCGCACATCTTTGTCTTCGCTTGGGAAGGATGGCTCCACAGCAAACTGATGTATGCAGTGGCCAAATCACTCGCTCACCACTTTAATCCCCGTAGCTCACAAAGTAGAAGTTTTGCTCATGAGACTCCACAGCTTAGAGGGAGCATTGGTCCCAGCTCATGTCATATGTATTGTGTATTCTGGCCCTTGGTCGGTTTGGTGTAGTGGTTAAGTGTGCGGATTCTAATCTGGGAGAACCGGGTTGGATTCCCCACTCCTCCACTTGCACCTGCTGGATGACCTTGGGCAAGCCATAGTTCTGGCACAGCGGTTCTTGAAAAAGAGCCATTTCTGTCAGAGCTCTCTCAGCCCCACCTACCTCACAGGGTGTCTGTTGTGGGGAGGGGAAGGGAATAGAGTTTGTAAGCTGCTCTGAGACTCCTTTGGGTAGTGAAGGGCGGGGTATAAATCTCTTCTTCTTCTTCTGGCCATCACTAACACTTTGGAAGCTTCTGCAATCTGCAATCCGGTGGAGGCAGGGGTCTCCCACTGACAGGCCCCAACTCCCTGCTGCCATTCGGCTGGCCTGCGAGGGGGGTGGTTTTACCCCGAGAAAAAGGGAGTTCCCTCCTACTTGCAGCGATGTGTCTATATGTCCTTGGCCGTATGACCCGGAAGCGATGTCATCACATCTGGGATGTCAGGGCAATGTTCTGGTACCTGGGCAAAAGCTCTGTGGCAGAAGCCAAATTTACCATCTAGAGTTTTTGCCCAAATACTAGGGCATCACCCCAACATCCCGGACGTGATGCGTCCCTCCCGGATCATGCGGGCACGTAGACATGTTGTTGTACCTCGGGGGGGGGGCTCTCTGCTGCTCCCAGTCAGTCCCGCCCCCTCCCCTGCCAGTTGCCCGGGGGGACCTGGCAACCCTAGCCCATGTGTCCTATAAATCCGCCTGTGCCGCCTGTGTGTGCCGCTTTCCCAGTGGCAAAGAGGCTCTCTTTTGCTGATTGGCTGTGCTTCTCCAAACACTTTCCACCCCTTTGGTTATTGCCGTGGTGCCCGGAAGCTATCTTGTATCCTTTGTTCTTCCTCTTCCATCTCCTGTGTTTGGGGATTTGCCCATGAAACAAAGTTACCCTTGGCTTTCGTTCGCTTTTGTTCTTGCATTTCTCTTTGTGAAACTGATCACGGCCCATTTTCATGTCTCTTTTCTTCCCCCTTGGCCACTTCAGTCGCCATCAATACCTTTCTCGTGACGGCCTGCCACGCCGTGGTTTGGGCCTGGACCCTGTTCCATTCATCCTCTCTGTCCTGTCTGGGCAATTATTGACCTACTTTCAGCCCTCTGCTCTGATACTGTTTAACCTCCTCCCTCTTCAGCGTCTCCCTGTCTGATTTCTGGCTTTTAAAGCAGGCACTTAGCTCTGCCACTTTACCACTGCGAGGCAAACAAGTTTTGCTAAACTTAAATGCAGCAGATGTTGCATTTTTAAATAGGGATTTATTGAAGTATTTTCCGTTTTGTGGAAATAAATACAACGGCCTCTAGAAAGAGGCTCTTGGCGGATGCCCCGGCCTTGGACACTCAGTGTTAATTTGCTGTGGTGACCTCAGCAGGGTATTAAAAAAAAAAAAAAAGCAGGGTATAATGACACTGAGTCCACCATTTTCTCCAGAGGAACTGATCTCTGATCCTAAAGAATAGTTGTAATTTTGAGTGGTCTCCAGCCCTCACCTGGAGATTGGCAATGATGGTTTCCCAGAAGGGAATGGTTGGTTTGGAGGGTGGAGTCTATGGCTTTGTATCTGTCTGAGGTCCCATGCCTCCTGAAACCTCACCCTCTCCAAGCTCCATCCCTCACATCTCCAGGAATTTCCCACCTGGAGTTGGCAACCCTATCTCCTTCCCAGTCAATAATCAACCTACCTTTATTTCCTCCCCCCACACACCTGCAGCCTCTCCCGTGCTCTGAAGCCCTGACTGCTACGTCACATTGGCTGTCATATGGGGGCCATATCAGCAGGATATAAGGACACAGAGTCCACCATTTTCTCCAGGGGAACTGATCTCTGCCATCTGCAAAGCAGTTGTAATTCTCAGTGATCTCCAGACCTCACCTGGAGATTGGACACATTTTACCTCAGAACAGCAAAACTGTTTAGAATGTTAGAGGCAAAAGCCAATCAAGTCGCATATGCAAATGACCTCTCTGTTCCGAGGCAAAGGCCAATGAGACTGCATATGCAAATAACCTCTGTGTTCTGACTGGCTATTGGGGGGGGGACAGCAAACTGTTTAGAATGTTGGAGGAAAGACTCAAGCAATGCAGCCAGTGGATAGGCACCAGGGCGCCAACCAATTCTGGAGCGTGTGGAATGTTCTAGAGAAGTGCCACCACCATTCGGCTTTTATATATCTATCTATCTAAACCTTGTGGCTAATAGCCACTGATGGACCTCTGCTCCATATGCTTATCTAATTCCCTTTTGAAGTCATCCATGCTTGTAGCCGCCACCACTTCCTGTGGCAGTGAATTCCATGTGTTAATCACTTTTTGGGTGAAGAAGTACTTCCTTTTATCCGTTCTAACCCGGCCGCTCAGCAATTTCATGGAATGCCCACAAGTTCTTATATTGTGAGAAAGGGAGAAAAGGACTTCTCTCTCTACCTTCTCTATCCCATGCATAATTTTGTAAACATAAATCGTGTCACCCCTCAACTGACATTTCTCCAAACTAAAGAGCCCTAACCTCTTTAGCCTTTTATCTACTATGACTCCAAGATCTCTCTCTTTGTCAGTCTCTGCCAGTTCGGACCCCATCAATGTGTACTTATAGTTAGGATTTTTGGCTCCAATGTGCATCACCTTGCACTTGGCCACATTGAGCCCCATTTGCCACGTTGACACCCACTTGCCCATCCTTGACAGATCCCTTTGGAGTGCCTCACAATCATGTTGGTGGGTTCCAAAGAATACCAGTAAATCCCAGCTGGGGCTGGGCCATTTCCCTATATGCTTTGTTGACACTGTCTAACCATCTCATCCTTTGCCGTCCCCGTCTTCTTTGACCTTCAATCTTTCCCAGCATCAGGGTCTTCTCCAGTGAGTGCTCCCTTCTCATTTGGTGGCCAAAGTATTTGAGCTTCAGTTTCATTATCTGGCCTTCCAGGGAACAGTCAGGGTTGATTTCTTTGAGGATTGACTGATTTGTTCTTCTTGCAGTCCAAGGGACTCTCAAGAGTCTTCTCCAGCACCATAGTTCAAAAGAATCTATTCTTCGGCGCTCGGCCTTCCTTATAGTCCAACTCTCGCAGCCATACATGACTACTGGGAATACCATTGCTTTGACCATGCGGACTTTTGTTGGCAGGGTGATGTCTCTACTTTTTATCATGCTGTTTAGGTTCGCCATCGCTTTCCTCCCAAGGAGCAGGCGTCTTTTAATTTCATGGCTGCAGTCACAGTCTGCGGTGATCTGGGATCCCAGGAACGTGAAGTCTGTCACTACTTCCACGACTTCCCCTTCTATTTGCCAAGGAGTGATGGGGCCGGATGCCATGATCTTAGTTTTTTTGATGTTGAGCTTCAAGCCCACTTTTGCGCTCTCCTCTTTTACTCTGAGCAAGAGGCTCTTTAGGTCCTCTTCACTTTCAGCCATTAGAGTGGTATCATCTGCATATCTGAGGTTGTTGATCTTTTCCCCAGCAATCTTAATTCCTGCTTGTGATTCATCCAGGCCAGCATTTCGCATGATGTACTCTGCATATATATTAAATAAGCAAGGTGACAATATACATCCTTGTCGTACTCCTTTTCCTATGCTGAACCAATCAGTTGTTCCATATCCGGTTCTAACTGTCGCTTCTTGGCCCTTATACAGGTTTCTCAAGAGACATGTGAGGTGGTCTGGTACTCCCATCTCTTTAAGGACCTGCCATAGTTTGTTGTGATCCACACAGTCAAAGGCTTTAGCATAGTCAATGAAGCAAAAGTAGATATTTTTCTGGTACTCTCTTGCTTTTTCCATAATCCAGCGAATGTTGGCAATTTGATCTCTAGTTCCTCTACCTCTTCGAAACCCAGCTTGTACTTCTGGTAGTTCTCTATCCACGTACTGTTGAAGCCTAGCTTGTAGGATCTTGAGCATGACCTTGCTAGCGTGTGATATGAGTGCAATTGTGCGATAGTTTGAACATTCCTTGGCATTGCCCTTCTTTGGGATTGGAATGTATACTGACCTTTCCCTATATGCTAATCCTTTCCTATTGCAGAATTTCTTTCTGCATTACATCTCACTCCTCCTGAATTCTGGTTTATCTAGGAGTTTTTCCCCCTACAGTTAATCCCAAAATTGGATCACGTGTTGTTTGCTGAAACATTTGGCTCTTCCAACTCAATTGTGGGATGCGGTGGCGCAGGCAGTAAATGCCTGCAAGTAATCTATCTCCGAACAGCTGTAACAGCTGTTCAAGTCCCACCGCGGCCAGGGTGAGCTCCCGGCCCTTATCCTAGCTCCCGCCCACCCAGCGGCTCGAAAGCCCTTAAAAGGGCAATTAGACAAATGGGTACCCACTCCTTAGGAGTGGGGGGCACCCTACCTCCAATACTGGAGGGCAGCAGCGGTGGCCGGGCGATGCGGTGCAGCGAGCCGGCAGAAAGAACATGGTGATGGATCAGTGGCGAAAATGGCAGACGACTCGTGGAGGCGTGGTCCGGGCGGCGTGGAAGGCGCAGTGACGTAAGCGCAGTCGGAGCCTGTGGGACAGAGACCAGTGCAATTCATAACACAGCCGGGCGCCATGGAGGGCCATTCCAGGGGAGCCGAGCCGAAGAGAACAGACCCCGCCGGAAAAAAGACACTACTGCTTGGTTCCAGCAAGACCCGCCACAGAAAGAAAAAGACCTACGCTGATTAGGTGCCTGGTAAGGCATCCACCTCCCTTGAAATGTATGTGGCCCTAGTTAGATGATTAACTGTATGTGTAAACCGCTCCGAGCCTCCGGGAAGGAGCGGTATAGAAATGGAATGAAATAAATAAATAATAAAATAAAACTGCATCCTCTTTCTCTCTGGATCCATGTGCGCCAGGATGAAATATTGAGTTGCCCCATGACATGGTTGGATTACCCCCATGTCAATATGGGCAAGCTAGAAATGTGGCTGGCCCCATGTGCCATTCTGTATTGACAAAGTTCAGGCCTTCGGGCGGAGTTTGCCCTTCCAGTTGATATCCAGCTCCGACAACATTTAAGTCAGAGAGCTTTATCTGCCTGGTTCTGCTATAGCATTGTCAGTTTTCAGTCCAATGCATACTTATTGAAAACCGATCCCATCGGGGTGGACCATATTTCTTTTTTTTTATATACATATTTTTATTTGGTTTTACAGTATTTAACATTCCAATAGGTAACATATAATGTAGAGTCTCATACATTCAATGTCTCTATCCAATCATACACCTTAACCCATCTTTTTTTATACACTTTTCCGTACTTATTCTGCAACTTGAGGCTTAGATTATCCATCTGTGCTAGATCTAGCACCTTTGCAACTAGTTCTTCCTTCTTAGGTATTATGTCTAATTTCCAATTTTTAGCCAGTAATAAACGGGCAGCGGTTATGATATACACTATTACATATTTGTCCTCTTGTCCATAACCCTTAGGCACCATATTTAATAAATATATCTCCGGTTCCAATGCTAAATTTTTACACATAATTTCTTGGATCAATCTTCTCACCATTTCCCAATACTCCTGAACTCTGCTGCAAGTCCACCACAAATGAAAAAAGGTCCCTTTGTTGGCCTTACATTTCTAACATTGACTGGAGTATCCGGAGTAGCAATTGGCTACTCCGGGGTGGACCATATTTCTGTGCTAAAGCATCTGTCCTGCACACAGAACCTCTCAGGTTCAACCCCAGTATCTTCAGTTAAAATGTTAGGTAGGAGGTGATGTGAAAGACCTCAGCTTGAGACCTTGACTGGAGAACCACTGCTGGTCAGATTAAACAATAGACTAATGGACTGACTCATCATTCTTGGCAGAGTTGAAACATGCAGAGGAATGGAGCACCAATTGTTTAAAGAAAATAACTCTGTTTATTAAAGAAGAAATGAACTTTGATAGAACAGAGGAGAGGGAGAGAGGCTGAACTAACTGACTAACTGCTGTGAGAGACAGGAATGAAGGGGGAGGGCTCAGTTGGAGCAGGAATTCTCAAAAGAGTTGATCAGGAGACAGGAAGGACATAATTTGAAATTGTGGGAAGCCCCTAATCTAGCTATGCTAACTAGCAGTCCTTCAGCTGTCCCTGATAGGCTGTTCTTCTGATCCTCTTAAAGCAGGTGCACTATAGACCTTGTATATTCCAACAATTATAAGGCAGGAGTTGCTGTAAATTTTCCGGGTAGTGTGGCCATGGTCTTGGCATTGTAGGACCTGACGTTTCGCCAGTAACTGTGACTGGCATCCTCAGAGGTATAACACAGAATGATGGAGTACTCTCTGTGTCAAGGTGAGAAGAAAATGGTAGGCGGGTAATTTATATCTACTCCGGAAGGTGGGGTAGGGCTGAGTCATTATCTTGTAGGGGTTCCCCAGGCTATGAACATGCTAGTGGAGGAGCTTTCCCGAGGAGGTTCTTTTTTATATGGATTGTTTCCTGAGGAGGTTTCCTGTTTCCTGAGGAGGTTCTTTTGTATGTGGATTGGGTGTTGAAATTCTAATCCTATTTGTAGTGCTATTGTCAGATGTAGAGCCTTTTGTGTTTTTCAGGACAGGAAACCATGCCCTATTTATTTTTAAACTCTCTTCTTTCCTGTTGAAATTGTGTTTATGTTTATGATTTTCAATGGCTTCCCTGTGTAATCTGACATGGTAATTGGAAATGTTGTCCAGCCTTTCGGTGTCTTGGAACAAAATACTGTGTCCTGTTTGAGTTAGGCTATGTTCAGCCACGGCTGATTTCTCAGGTTGGCCAAGTCTGCAGTGTCTTTCATGTTCTTTTATTCTTGTCTGAATGCTACGCTGTGTGGTCCCGATGTAAACTTGTCCACAACTGCATGGTATGTGGTATACTCCTGCAGAAGTGAGGGGGTCTTCTTCTGTCTTTTATATCAAAGGAATCACTGATCAGATGGGGAAACTTATGAAAAAACACAACCTACAAACAGTATTCAGACCCACCAGAAAAATACAACAGATGCTACGATCGGCAAAAGCCAATCTTCATACAAAAGAACCGACATGGCAGGGCTCTTTTTGTAGCAGGGACTCCTTTGCATATTAGGCGACACACCCCTAATGTATCCAATCCTCCAAGAGCTTACAGAGCTCTTCTTACAGGGGCTACAGTAAGCTCTTGGAGGACTGGCTACATTAG
>NW_015170346.1:117701-130759 GCF_001447785.1 Gekko japonicus | reverse complement strand
TAATGTAGCCAATCCTCCAAGAGCTTACAGAGCTCTTCTACAGGGGCTACTGTCAGCTCTTGGAGGATTGGCTACATTAGGGGTTCCTGCAAAGGAGTTCCTGCTACAAAAAGAGCCCTGTCTGGATTTATTAACTGACAACAGGATTGATTATAGTTTCAGAGGGCAGCCATGTCGATCTGCAGTAGAAGAGCTGTATTCGAGTCTAGGAGCAGCTTAAAGACCAACAAGTGTTTTTTTTGGGTATGAGCTTTCAAGAGTCGAAGCTCCATTTGTGGTATCTGATGAAAGGAGCTTTGACTTTTGAAAGCTTAGCATCCCAAAATCTCACTGGTCTCTAAGGTGCTAATGTACTTAAATCTAACAGGATCGATGGTTGACTTTCCTTCATTTCTTGTTTCTGTTTTGTCAGCTTCAGGCTTCTTGCAACGGAGGTGTGTGTGTGTTTTGTTTTACTCCAAGACAAAAGATAGTGTTGATTCCCTGTAGCTACCCTTCAGGGTCCTAAAGCAAGGTTACCAAAGAAACTTACTAGATGCAAAGTGTTTTTTGAGAGATGTTTGGAATTATTAACATTCTGCATTCTTGTGAGGTGACTCAAGCAAGTCTCTCTGCTCCCAGCTAATTGCACGGGATGACAACATCTGCTATGAAATGGAGATTTTTTTTTTTTTTTTGGTAGAAACACATTGTTAACATCTTCCGACGGGAGAGAAACAGAGCCCCATCTTTTGCACCGTTTGTGTAGAACACATCTCAAAAAAAGTTTGCTTCAAGAACAGGCCTCCCAGGAGAGCGGCAAGCAGAACAAAAGTAACGGGGAAAAAATCTGACAGCTGTCATCTCCCTTACTTGTTAGGTAGGGAAGAGTAATCCCATCAAAAGCAATCACAGTCATGTAAGTTGGAGGAGAAAAGGGGATGGGAATTGCTGCTCTCATTGGGAAATGGAAATCAATGCCACTGTTGACCTCTCTCTTCGAAGGGAAATGTTTTTGGAATCCTCTGGGGAAGAATGATGATAAAATTTAAAGTATCTAAGACACAATCCAAGCAAAGTGAAGCCTATTCCAGTTCTGTTTCAAGATGAAAACCCAGTGTGTGCCTGATCACAGTATTACTGGGAGCAATACATTAATTGACCCCCAAATGACCATTGTATACAGTTCTTTGGGAACAGTCAAGCCCTGACTGATGTGCATGTGTGACTGGAGCAAACCATACAATAGCCTTGATACTGACAAACAAGTGGTATAATATGTACAATTTTGACCAGTCCTTCTCAAAATTGATACCATAGAGGTAGAAAAGCTACAGAAAGGGTGCAAACTGAAATGAAACACTTTCATTAAGGAAAGGTCCAATCATTCAGAGTATTTAGGGGGAAAGGAACCTGAGTCAGATTGAGGTGATGAGAGAGGAGGTCCTAAAACTGATAGACAACTCAAAAACTGATAAATCACCAGGCCGAGATGGCATACATCCGAGAGTTCTGAAAGAACTCAAATGTGAACTTGTGGATCTCCTGACAAAAATATGTAATCTTTCCTTAAAATCTGTTTCTTCACTCCCTGTTTTTCTTCTTCTAAGTGTCAGCCTTTTCCAGTACAGTTTGTACATCGACACATGGGCACGCTACGGTTGATTTTATAATGTCCATTGCGCACCTTATTTATAATTGTTGCATAAATTACAGAGGAAAGTTATACAACCTGTGGATACACTTCAAAGGGACCCCTAAAATCGTTAATGACAAGAAGAGAACAAAAAAACACTTGACAAAATTATGAACAAAAGCAAAAAGAAACAAAATAGGGGGAATGTGCTTGTCCTTAAAATAAACCTCCACGAGCCCTTTTATTGGTTGTTGTTGGTGTACAGATGATTAAAGGCAGGGGTCTTGTTGTAGAAAAAGAGCTGCCGGAGCTCATTAGCATAACTCATTAGCATAACTTATTTGCATATGCCACGCCCCCTGACATCACCGGAAGTGACAGAAGGCCACACCCCCTGACATCACCGGAAGTGTGTCAGAAGGCCCGGCTACTTACCCTCCTGCTTCATCCTCATTCCCAAACGGAATGAGGATCGAAGCAGAGGGCGGGGTAAAGAAGGGGGCGGGGCTTCACCACGTGACCGCCCCGCCCCCTAGAGGTTCTCTTCCGGAGCTCCGTACCTGAGAGCTCCCCCCCGACTAGAGCCCTGATTAAAGGCACAATTCACCCCACAGGGATTTGAAGTGGTACAGCCCAGGAAAAGATTTTCCATTTGTTTTTTAATGTGTGGCTTTCCCCTGTGTGTCTTAAGCACGTGTTTAAGGAAAAAATCTGGAATCAGGGTTTTCAGCATCAGTTCTATTCTTTCCCCCCCCCTGACACTCATTTAAGAATTAATACTCCCATTTGGTTCATTCCATTGTGTGCCGACAACATTGTACATTCAGTAGCTTAAATTTCACAGCAGGCTCAGTATAAGCCTTTAATCGTAATAATGATCCTTTGATCTGCCGTGCTCTTTTTCATTTCAGAGGTTGTTAAAGGTCCCTTTGGGGAGCATTCCAGCTGCTTCTGTTGAGTTCATGTATATTTATTTATGTGGCTTTTGAACCCCATTTGATGGCAGGGAAGTGCTTCCCCGTTCAGCTGCAGTTATTGTAGATCAATTTCCAAAAAAGACCAGCCAGAGATGGGAAGAAAGTAACAGACGGCAGCATTTTTTCCTTCCTTGCCTAAGTTCTGGGGTGACCTCTCGGCTCTTCTCTGACTCTGCTGCCACATGCTGGAGAGGAACGTTGGCTGATTAAGTTTTCCCTAAAAGTCACTGTGGCCTGCAATTAATGTCCCCTTATAGATATCCGTCTTGCAGAGGAGAGTATAATTGCTGTCTTGTTGGAGACAAAAGCCAAAACACACATACTTTTAACTGTTATGTTCTTAATTAGACTTCTTTTCCCTCTTTATGTTTGGCGATAATTGTGCTCATTTGGGAAGGTCTCTGGCATAAAAATACTACAGGGGATTCATAAATGCAGCTGCCGCTTATTTTGGGTATTGACACGTCGTCGATGGTAATGGCCGTCGGCCTAGGGATAAAGTTTCCAATACACCCACAAGAGAAAGTATGGTTAGGGTTGCCAAGTGAATTTGTGTTACCGGCAGGGGAGCCTCGGCGGGCTCTGGGAGCCGTCCCTCAATGTCTGTGCATGCGCGCAAAGTGCGCGCGTGCCGCCAGCATGTCACCAGAAGTGACGCACGGCGTAGATCACATTGAAGGCATAGAGTTTTCCCTCTGACAATCGGGGCCAACCCCCAACGTGATTGACGTGGTTGCGTCACCTCTGGTGACGTAGCCACGCTGTGCTTCGGGGGACGGAGTTCCCCCCAGGGCACGATTCTGCAGCGGAGGAAATCGGGCCTCCGAAGCAGGGGTTTACCCCCTCGCCCCCAATTGGCAGCCCTAAGTGTGGTACAACGGTTAGAATGTTGGAACAGACTGGGGCGCAAGGGACATGGCTTCAGTTCCTTGTAGCATTGCTAGACCTTGAGGCTCCAGTGGTGGGAGGATCTGTGGAGAGGGGACAGGCAAAAATAGTGTTGTGAGATGCCACAACATCATTCTTGGCAGAAAACCTGGAAGTGATGCTACTGCATTACGAGGACACTCTAGGAATCCCATTATGATGACACTCTAGGAATCCCACTGATCTTTATGGTGATGTCACTTCCACTTTTTCAGTTGGGAATGATGTCATTGACATAATATAATGTCATTTTCTCTCCCTTCTAATGGGACAATCTGTGGGACATGCTGGCTGTATCTGAAGCTGTTTCTGATTAATAGTACTGTATACTAGCATGAGGGATGCCAGCCTCCAGGTGGGAAAACATATTTGGCAACCCTATCTGTGGCATATTGGTATTTCTCAATATTCCTGAATCCCAATACCAGTGTGGTATTCGGATTTGGTATCCATTATACCTTATGGAGACCATTAGAGTCAGTGGTCCTTATTAGGTATAATAGAGAATCAATCTAGGGGTATCTGGAACTGGAGGGGCCTGGTTTTTTGAGGCAGAGGCTCCAAATGTGCAGCATAGCTGCTGGTGCCTCTCCTCCCCCCCCCCCCCAAGTTTCATTCCCCCCGCTTTCGAGCCCCGCTTTCCGCTCCCGTGGAATCGGGGCCCGGGGGAAACCCGACCCCCGTGTGCGTGTCACCCGGAAGTGACGTCGCATGCTGGGGGCGGGGCCACGCCATTTGAGGGGAAAACTCTTTGTTTTCCATTCAAATGGTGTGGCCCCGCCCCCAGCGTGCGACGTCACTTCCGGGTGACGCGCACGCGGGTGCGCTATGCGTGCGTGCATGTTCCAGACGCCGGCCGGGAGCCCCCCGCTCCCGGCCAAAACATATTTGGCAACCCTATCTGTGGCATATTGGTATTTCTCAATATTCCTGAATCCCAATACCAGTGTGGTATTCGGATTTGGTATCCATTATACCTTATGGAGACCATTAGAGTCAGTGGTCCTTATTAGGTATAATAGAGAATCAATCTAGGGGTATCTGGAACTGGAGGGGCCTGGTTTTTTGAGGCAGAGGCTCCAAATGTGCAGCATAGCTGCTGGTGCCTCTCCTCACCCCCCCCCCCAAGTTTCAAAAAGATTGAATTCTATGGGACCCAAATCCTATGGGCCCCCAAAGATGTCTCATTCTCCATTGGTTTCAGTGGAGGGAAAAAGTAGTTTAAAGGGATTGTGGTACTTTTAAATGCCTTCTCCAAGCTGTGAGTGAACTCTGAAGGTGTTTAAAGGGCTTGCAGTCCCTTTAAACACCTTCTCCAAGCAGTGAGTTCACCCGGAAGGCTGCTAAAGGGACTGCAATTCCTTTAAACACCCTTTAACTTCGACTATCTGGCGGTCCTGCAAGATCTCAAATATTTTTGGGATTTTGGGGGGCTTGGCCATTTCAGATAGTCAAAAAACACCCCCAAGCTATATCCGGCTGAAAGAATAGCCAGAAAATACCAATAAGGTATTTTTCAGATTTTTTTGGGCTCGGATTTAGCCGAATGCACACCCCTAGTAAGGACCTTGCTGTGATCATATCCTGCACAACTGCAGGGGAAAAACAAACACACAAACTGTATTCATGTGCAACCCAGAATCCAGTCTGCACATACTGGAAACTCAACTGTCCTCTTGCCCTAAAAAATAAAAATCCATCACCGCCACAAAATTAATCAGAAGAAATATGAAGAGTGTCAATGAACGATGGCGGCAAGAAAAAGTGCCTCCGTTCTTTTGGCTTCTGGCTTGATGTCTTCTGGACCACTGACCTTTCTGTGCATTACTGAAGACATCTTGACTAATAGCCGCTCATGTCTCTGGCAGATGTTGATAGCAAAGTGCTCTAGAGAGCCTTCCGAGCTTTTTGCAAGGGGGAAAAAATATTTCTAGCAGCACAAGGACAAGGAGGCTTCAAAGAGTGTGGACTTGAAACAGAGATCCTGTCACTAGAATTATGCATGGTGTGGATTGAGCTGCAAGAAGAAGGTGCCCGGTTCAATCTGAGGAGGGGGAGACCTTAGAGGAATGGCAGACATTTCACAGATTTGGGGTGGGACTAAAGGGAGAATTAAAGCACAGCCTGCCGCTGCTTCACAGACATCCTTTTTTTTCTGATGTGGAGATCAATTGGATTGCTGGGGGGGGGAAACACACACACACCTATGCCGTGACTTTCTGTTTCCTGGATTTTAAATCAAAACATCAGGGGTCCTTTGCTTTCCAAATAATATGTTTTCTGATTAGACTGGAGACTGCTTCCTGATTAGACTGGTTGCCAGGCCGCTCCTAAGCCTCCATACTACTGAGTAATGGGATTATTGATCAATAACCTTCCTTTGCAGTCATGATTCGGGGAGATGGGGGGGGTTCAAATACTGAAGGCAGCTGAAGCTAAGGCCAACATTTCTTGCTAAGAGGACTGCTCCATTCCCAGGTGGGGCGCCGAAGAAATGTGTAGGAAACAAGCAGTGTTCCCTCTAAGATTAGTTAGTGTGAGCTAGCTCAGTTTTTTAGCCTCCAGCTCACAGATTTTTGTCTTCGCTCAGGAAGGATGGCTCCAGAGCAAACTAATCTATGCACCTGCCAGATTGCTCACTCACAATTTTAATGCCAGTAGCTCACAAAGTAGAATTTTTGCTCACAAGACTCCACAGCTTAGAGGAAGCATTGGAAACAAGTGATCTCTCCATAATTAAGAGAAATATGTATAACCTTACATTTTAGTAAAGCATCCAGAACACATTAGCCAGTGACCCCTGACATGGTCCCCCTGGGTGTCCTGACGACCAC
Organism: Gekko japonicus; assembly: GCF_001447785.1. Taxonomy (NCBI): domain Eukaryota; kingdom Metazoa; phylum Chordata; class Lepidosauria; order Squamata; family Gekkonidae; genus Gekko; species Gekko japonicus. Next base: position 124,406 of record NW_015170346.1, on the reverse strand, counting down.
TAATGTGTTGCTCAAATCAAAGAACCAATTCTGGCTCTTCTGCACCCCACTGGAGTGGGGGATGCTTCAGAAGGCATCACCTGTGAGACTGCAGGGAGAACCCATGGGGAAATAGCTGCTCAGTCATGGAAGACTGTTTGGTATGGCACCTACCAACCCCAATGGTAACTGGTCCCACCTCCTATAGCAGCCATTTTGTGGTGGCACTTACTACCCTTTCTAAAAATTCCAAAAGAGCTCGTAGGTCCAAGTAGGGATGCCATGCTTCCTGCTATGTTGGGAGATTTCCCAGAGCCTCAAATGCCAGTAGGGGAAAAATTGGCAAAAAAGGGCAGGTGAGCTGGCTAGGTTGCCAGCCCCCTGGTCCGGGTGGGGTTCCCCCCACTTTTGCAAACCCTTCCCAGTTGCTGGCCAGCTGGCCATCGGGGAAAAATCCTGCCTGAAAATGCCCCGGAATGCAGCACAATTACCTCACCCAGAAGTGACATCATCATACCAATGACATCACGCAGCGACGCTCTAGTTTTGGGTAAAACTTTATGGCAAATTTGGGCAAAGAAGTCCAGGAGAGGCCCCCCGCTGGCAGAACAGTAGGGCCTAGCAACCCTAGAGCTGGCTGAGGTCCAGCCAAAACCAGGTGATGTGATGACATCAGTGGGGTCACTGTAGGATTTGGCAAAAACTCTATAGTTGAACTACAGAGTTTTGTCAAACTTGACAAATATTTGTCAAATGTCAGAGCTTTGTCAAAATCTAGAGCTAGGGTTGCCAGGTCTGGGTTGGAAAATACCTGGGGACTTTGGGGGTGGATCCAGGAGAGGGTGGGGTTTGGGGAGGGGAGGGGAGGGGCCTCAGCATGGTACAATGCCACAGAGTCCACCCTTCAAAGCAGCCGTTTTCTCCAGGGGAGCTGATCTCTGCCAGCTGGAGATGAGTTGTGAAAGCAGGAGACCCCCCCAGGCCCCCACCTGGAGGCTGGCAACCCTATCTAGAGCAGGGGTGGACAAGCTTGCTCAATGTAAGAGCCACATAGAATAAACATCAGGGAGGGAGGGAGGGAGGGAGGGAGGGAGGGAGAAAAAGTATGCCTCCCCTTCGCTTCCCCAGCTGCCCTGCTGAGAGCTGCAAGATATGTGTGGCTCCTGTGCCACATGTGGCTCCTGTGCCACAGTTTGGCCACCCCTGTTCTAGAGCATCACCCCAAAATGACATCACTTTCGGTTTCCTCTGGAAGTGGGATCACATGCTGGCATAACACAGGCATGCCTGTCTCTGCCCCGCAAATATTCCTGGGGTGCCAGGCCACAGCCCCCCATCCCTACACCCAACAAAGGCGCAGAACCCTAAAATAAGTTAAATAAGAGCAGATATTTTTAGATCGGAAGCTTTTGCCTACCTATCACAAACACTTAGTACCAATATTGTAGACATAAAACTTCAGATGTTTAAAATACTTACTTTTTGGTATTTGACTCCACAGAAGCTGGCCCATATGGTGCCAATGGCAAGATCATTGTGTTGGAAACAGTGTGGTAGTCTGGGAACATATACGCATTGCTGGCTGGAGTGTCCTATTTTGATACCCTTTTGGGAAGAGATAATCTTAACCATAGAGCAAATATCGGGTATAAAACTGCAAAATACTGTAGAACATCTTCTTTTACATCAATGGAGTATAGATATACCAGTAGAGAGTACAATACAGCAAATTGCCATTCTTTTAGCAGTGGCAAAAAATGCTGTTGCTCTAAAGTGGAAAAGTAAACAGAGACCAAATAAACAGAACTGGTATGCTAAGCTATGGAACATGTATGTAATGGCAAGAATTACAGAGAGTGTTAATGATTCCTGCTCAAAAAGAACACGATCTAATTTTTCTGTGACGTGGTCTCCTATATTACAGTATTTGATGCAACAGAAAGAAATCCCTGATATTATAGATTTATTACATTTATGGTGAAATAATTAATAATGCACCAAATGATTGTTAGGATTAATAGTTGTATAAGATATATATGACCTATGTGGTGATCTGCTATAGTTGGAACTGTATATTTTATTATTATTGAGAGTGATGTCTTTGTAAATTTGTAATTGATGTGTATGTAAACTTGATTGGAAATCCAATAAAATTATTATTTTTAAAAAAACACAAACACCTTTCTTAAATCAATAACAATTTCACTAGGTTATTTGTTGCGACCATTAAAAACAACAACCCTGCCATGCTCATAGTCATAGTAGTCAAAGAGAGGGCTTTTTCTTTTAGTATCTCATGACTTTCACCAAGGAATTATCGCAGCTGCTAGAACTGGGCAAGAACGAATATAATAAAAGTAGCAAAATATACATGAACTACAAATCCAAAGGGAATTAGTACAACTATGCAGGGTTGGTGTTTTTTTTTAGCCATACTAAATATCCTCAGTAGAAGACATCAGAAGTAGCCATCTCAGCTTAAAAAGAAAACAAGAAAGATTGTCGATAGACTGGCTTACATACCTTCCTAAAAACAGAACAAAGTATGAGTCAAGTGGCACCTTTAAGACCAACTAAGTTTAATTGTTGGTATAAGCTTTCATGTGCATGCACACTTCAGATACTGAAGAAGAAGATAAGAGATTGGGTTTATACCCTGCCCTTCACCACCCAAGGGAGTCTCAGAGTGGCTTACAAACTCTTCCCTTCCCCACAAAAGACACCCTGTGAGGTAGGTGGAGCTGAGAGAGCTCTTGCAAGAACTGCTCTTTCAAGAATAGCTCTGGCAGAACTGTTGCTTGCCTAAGGTCATCCAGCAGCTGCAAGTGGAGGAGGAGTGGGGAATCAAACCTGGTTCTCCTCTGCACACTTAATCACTGCACCAAACTGGCAAAATGTATACTCAAAAGCTTATACCCAGAATTATCTTCCTAAAAACAGGCAATGATGGTCAATCCCCCCCCCCCCATCTCCTCCAGCCAGGCAGTTTCAGTAGATAAGGTCTGTTTACCACTTTTGTACATGGGCAGGAGGGAAATCAACTTCTCACTGGGGTCATGGTTAGATCAGGTCCTACCTTTGTACTTGGCCTTGGATACTTTCCCTATGTAGAAAATATCATGGGCTATGTTGTCAAAAGCAGCTGAAAGACCTAAAATAACCAACATGTAAACACTCTCCCTGTCCCTCTGTACTAAAGCATCCCTTGATCATTTTTCAGGTTTTTTATTTAAAAAAGCCATTTTTATTACTGGGTTTTGTTCGTTTGTTTGTTTTTTTAAACCTTACAACTTCCGAGGCTCTGCCAGGATGTGTATCCACAAACTACATTGGTTTTTTTTATTTTTTATTTATTTTTAAAGCTACAATCACCACAAAAGGGAAGGGTAATGCAGGATAACACTAAGGCTAAAAAGTGAAATACAGAAATTAAGGCAAGGATCAAATTACAGACAAATCATCTTACAGTAATAATAATAATAATACTAATCTAAAGAGTACTTTCCCTATCACAAGCGGTCAGCTAATCCGGCATCACAATAATAATAATAATAATACTTTCCATTTATTAATCGCTTTCCCCAGTGGGCTCAAAGCGATGTACAGTTACTCAATATAGACAAGGGACTAACAATGTTTGTAGGGGAAAGGGAAGACAACATATATTCATTTAATTGCACACACCATCACTGCACGGTGTAAACGTCTTCTGACTTGCCTCAGTCATTTTCCGAACGGCTGCTTTGTCGACCAGGCTTCAGGACCCGTATGTAAATCGCCACACTGCCACCGCCTGGACGGAACATCCACTACAGGGATTCTTTCGTAGCCGAGAAGTGATTTCACCTTTCCGAACCTCGACCAGGACATCCGACCATCAGCTAACACCCTCCCACAAGGGAGATTGGCGTGCCCACCCTCTCTAAGGAGTGGTTCCCATTTTATATACTCGCTGAAGCTTTCAAATCGCTGGGTGGACGATGAGCTGGGGACAACAGGCTGGCTGCTCACACCAGCGTGGGGCTCGAACTAACACAGTTCAGATGTTAAGACAGTGGGATATACCCACTGTGCCACCGCTCCCCTTACAATAAAGAAGCCAGAAATATGATGCTATGTGCCTTATTTTAAATAACATGTAAACTAACTTGAGCCCACTTTACCACATTTTGAAGGCATGAAAATTTGAATTCACAATGAAAATTTGAATTCACATGAAAATTTGAATTCACAATTTCAACCACTGCAAGAACGTACAGACTGTATTCCTATGTATGGATACATAAGGCGGGTATACAAATAATTTAGTGTGGCCTGACCTGAGTCCTTAGATAAAATGAGTCAACCATTAAAGGAAGGAAAAGAAGGCGAGGGCAGTTCCCTGTGGGGCAGGTCTGAGGATTTTGTATGTGAGCCAGACCGCCTGAAGAATGGTTGGTTCCCATGCCTGCAACACCCAAACACGATGCAAGCTGAACTGGCACAAGCTCATGCACGTCTACTTACAGTTGTGTTGGTCAGTGAAGCTGGGTCATAGGGCTGCCAGGTCTGGGTTGGAAAACACCTGGAGACTTTGGGGGTGGATCTGGGGGTGGGTGGGGTTGGGGGTGTGGAGGGGCCTCAGTTGGGTACAGTGCCATAGAGCCCACCCTCCCAAGCAGCCATTTTCTCCAGAGGACCTGATCTCTGTCAGCTGGAGATTAGTTGTAAAAGCAGGAGATCTCCAGGCCCCTCCTGGAGGCTGGCAACCCTAATGGGTCACCTGAGTCTAAGCATGCATATGTGTAAAGTGCCATCAAGTCATAGCCAATGTATGGTGACCCCGTAGGGTTTTCAAGTCAAGAGGCTAACAGAAGTGGTTTACTATTGCTTGACTCTGCATGGCCAGTTTGGTGTAGTGGGGAAGCGGACTCTAATCTGGGAGAACCGGGTTTGATTCCCTACTCCTCCACTTGCACCTGGCTGGACGACCTTGGGCAAGCCCTAGTTCTGATAAGAGCTGTTCTTGAAAAAAGAGCCATTTCTGTCAAGAGCGCTCTCAGCCCTACCTACCTTACAGGGTGTCTGTTGTGGGGAGGGGAAGGGAAAAGTGTTTGTAAGCCATTTTGAGACTCCTTTGGGTAGTGAAGGGCGGGGTATAAATCCAATCTCTTCTCTTCTCTTCTAGCAACCCTGGACTTCCTTGGTGGTCTCCTGTCCAAGTACTAACAAGGGCCAATGAGTCACACACACGTACATAGACCTTTATTGGCATAACACAGCAGCAAAGAGAACAATGAAACAAATAGAAAATAAATGGCACGAAGTAATAGATTATAACAATTTATACCATGCTGCACCAACAAGGAATCGTTTTTATAAACTTCTCAGAAATAATAGACTCAGTTGAGAATATAGCAATTCTCAAAAATACAAGGGGGTTAAGGTTTGTATGCCCCTACCCTAAGCTTCCAAACATAGGCTAAGAATTCGGCAACAGACAAAGTAATTGCCGGGGACTTATCAGACAATAAAATTTTAAGGTCATTGTCAGTTGGGTTCCTTGTGGTAGGTAAGTGGGGACTAATCAGATCGCTACGCATAGAAGAATATTGAGGACAACGTAGAAGGATATGAGCAACTGAATCAGGTTCACTATAGAGACAATTGCAGGTTCTGTCTCTATAGGGGATACCCTATATCTGCCTAAAACAACAGCTGAGGGGAAAAGATTGAATCTCGCTGTTAGCAACAAGACTGTTCTGCTTTATGGACGGCAAATGGATCCAAGTGCACCCCAGAGCTCTTTCCTCTTTCCATCAGCTCCTGTTCCACCCGGCTGCATCGGAGGAATAGATAAGACGGAGGGGCTGTCCTGGTCTGCCTGCCTGCCTGGGTCTTGGGCATCTGAAAGAGCTCGGAGAGCAAGGAACCACATTCCGCCCTCCCCACCACCTCTTTAAGAAAAGAAGTTAAAAGGAACTCCAAAAAAGCAATTTTGTCTTGGCTCGAATAAATCCAGGCACAGCAAAATAGCGATGTTGCAGAGGGCTAAACAGCACACAGCAGTGGCCTCTGAATAAAGCCACTGCAGGCGCAGAGCTTAACAAGATTTAATTGGATAGTGGGTGAAGATAAATGGGAAGCAGGGCCTGTGTGTACCAAAGCCTCGGTTACTAAAGAAACTGGGGGAAGACTGCTGCCGGGCTTTCTAACGAGGGTGGCTTGGACACGCGGACTCTGCTCTGCCGAGCTTGCTGCCAGAGTTTTGTGACATATAGCCAGGGATCGTTTCATAGAAAAAGAGCTAGGGGAACTCATTAGCATAACTCATTAGCATATGCGACACCCCCTGCCATCACCGGAAGTGTGTCATAAGGCCACACCCCCTGACATCACCGGAAGTGTGTCATAAGGCCACACACCCCGCCCCCACCGGTCCCGGCCGCCGCCGCCGGCCTTGCAGCTCCACTGCCGAGCCCCATGAGGGTTACAAGTTTCCAGGGTATCAGGAAGGGATCGTTTCGTAGAAAAAGAGCTAGGGGAACTCATTAGCATAACTCATTAGCATATGCCAAACCCCCTGACATCACCGGAAGTGTGTCATAAGGCCACACCCCCTGACATCACCGGAAGTGTGTCATAAGGCCACACACCCCGCCCCCAACGGTCCCGGCCGCCGCCGCCGGCCTTGCAGCTCCACTGCCGAGCCCCCCCATGAGGGGCCCGGCGGTGGACCTGCAAGGC
>NW_015170346.1:115981-117459 GCF_001447785.1 Gekko japonicus | reverse complement strand
GCTGAATGAGGGCTGGAAGCGGGGCGGCCGGAAGCAGGGGGCGGGGCTTCATCATGTGCCCCGCCCCCTATACCCCACCCGGGGGAACTGCGACCCCCCCCCGAAATGACCTCTGCATATAGCAAGTCATGCTGAGCCTTCACCCCTACATAGTTAGCATCAGTCCTTAAGGGCCAAACCGTGTGTCCTACTTGAAAACAAAGAAGTGGGTTCTAGATCAAATCTAGCTTGAACTCTCCCTAGAAACTAAAATGATTGAGCTGAGGCTATTGTACTTTTTTATTATTATTAAGAAGAGTAAAACAACACAACAGCATAATTTATTAATTTATTTATTATTATTTATTAATTCGATTTCTATACCGCCCTAACCCCCCATGGGTGTCTCTGGGCGGTTTACAAGTTATGTGGTTCTAGTCACCCATTATACAATTCTAACTATGGCCACATTTTGATATAGGGGTTGGGTCATCCTACCAGCACCCCAGGTGATGGCGGCGTCTTTTTTTCTCCTTCTTCCTCCGGCTTCTGGCTTCCCCGGCTGCAGATGTCGCTTTTTCAATCCAGTGGGACATCTTGCCTCTCTCTGATGCTTTCCGGGCGGGCGGCTGCCTTCCTTCTTTAGCGCACGAGTCAGTTTACTCCGTCCGCGGCTATGTCCACTCGGCCCCGCCACGCCGGGGGATGACGTCTCCGCGCGTCCTCTGTGCTGCGACGGCCGGCATTCTCCGCTGCCCCTCGATGTTGGCCACCAGGGATCGCTCTTCCCACTGGCCTTCGTTCGCCGCGCCCTGCCGCACCGCCTCGTCTCCGCTCCGCTCTGCTCCAAGTCTCCGCCATAGTTGCCGCCGGTTTTGCCGCCATTGCCATCGATTCCTCCGATGGTCCTACGTCGCACATCACACGCCTCGGAGAGGGGGGTGCCCCTACCCTACTAAGGGTAGGTACCCATTTATCATACCCTTTAACGGGCATTCTTGAACCGCTGGGTGGGCGGGAGCTGGGACATCGGGTCGGGAGCTCACTCCGACCGCGGTGGGGCTCGAACAGTAGTTCGGCCAGATGTTATAGTGCAGGCTGCATTAACAGCCTGCGCCACCGCTCCCATCAAATCAAACATGTCAAAAGAACCAGCCATTACAGTAAGGGATTAACCGAAGAAAAACGTAAAAACATTACAAACACGGCCAGACCCAACCAGTCTACGTAATAATCTATATATCTAATAGCCAAGTCGCCCCCGTGCGTGCGGATACCTAAATCCGCGCATCGGGAGCACCTGGGGGGGAGGGAGATTTTTGTGCACCCTTGGGGCAGTCCCCAGGTGTGCACAAAAATCTTAAAAGTTAAAAAAAATATCGGGGGATACTTAAATCCCCCCAAAAGTGACAGCGTGTCCCCTGCACATGCGCAGGGAATGCTCTGCAGCCGGCCTCGCCGCCGCCTCGGAGCCGGGCGGGGGGGAGAGCAGCGAGGCC
>NW_015170346.1:102504-115907 GCF_001447785.1 Gekko japonicus | reverse complement strand
TTGCCGCCGCCTGGGAGCGGGGGGGGGGAGAGCGGCGAGGCCTGGCGGCTACAAGCCGTGCGGCCCTCGCTTTGCGGTGGGGGGGAAGGGGAAGCGGCGAGGCCCGGCGGCTACAAGCCGCGCGGCCCTCGCTTTGCAGCCGGGGGGGAAGCGGCGAGGCCCGGCAGCTACAAGCCGCGCGGGCCTTGCTTTGCAGCGGGGGGGAAGCGGCAAGGCCCGGCGGCTACAAGCCACGTGGGCCTCACTTTGCAGTGGGGGGGAACAGCGAGGCCATCCTTTAGCCTGTATGCTGATGATTGATGTGAATAAAACCAGCTTCTCGAATGGTGATCGAGCTAATGTGTTGTGTCCTACGAGCTTGAACAGAGATAAGCCTAAAAGCGTATCCAGGGGACATAAGCAGCCTTAGATGGAATTATGTACTTTGATCACATGATCAGAAGACAAGAGACACTGGGAAAAGACAACAATGCTAGGAAAAGTCAAAGGCAGCAGGAAAAGAGGAAGACCCAACATGGGATAGATGGACTCAAGGAAGCCACAAAGGCCCTCAGTCTGCAAGACCCAAGCAAGGCTGTTAACCATAGAACATTTTGGAGGTCATTAATTCATATTCCGAAGGGACACACACCCATCCCAGCTGGTGCCTAACAATTAGCCCCAACAGGGGGGGAAAGAGAGGTGCTCAGCCTTTGCCTGTCTTCTTTCTCTCCAGGGACCAGGGGTCATTTCGTAGAAAAAGAGCTAGGGGAACTCATTAGCATAACTCATTAGCATATGCCACACCCCCTGACATCACCGGAAGTGTGTCATAAGGCCACACCTCCTGACATCACCGGAAATGTGTCATAAGGCCACACACCTCGCCCCCAACGGTCCTGGCGGTGGACCTGCAAGGCTGGCGGGAGTGCAAGGAAGCCCCGCGAAGGCCCTCCCTGGCCCCAGGCAGGCAGGGGTGGGGAGAGGCAGGGAGGAAGCAACTTACCCTCCCTCTTCTCCTGCCTCCTCCTGGCTGAATGAGGGCTGGAAGCGGGGCGGCCGGAAGCAGGGGGCGGGGCTTCATCGTGTGCCCCGCCCCCTGCACCTCACCCGGGGGGACTGCATTCCCTCGCGTTCCCCCCCCCGAAATGACCTCTGCCAGGGACTAATTGACTAACTGAGCGAGGGAGGGTTAACTCTTCTCCTCTAAAATGTTCCCAATTAAACACCTAGCCCCAATGGAGGAAAAAGACAGGTACTCAGACTTTGTCAGTCTTCTTTCTCTTGGGGTGGTGGTGGTGGTATTTGATATTGAACAAGGGAAGCTTGTTTCTTCTCCTGCACCACTTCCCCAAGCAACCCATCTTCTTTTTCCTCCTGGGACTAAACTGGAACTCCAGGGACAGTTTTTTTATGGGGAAGGCACTGGATGTGGGAGTGAGGAGAACTTCACAGGACTGCTGTTATTGTGCTTTTAAATAGTGCCCATCGTACTTAAAAGTCAGATTTTTTTTTCTAAATCATACAATGTGCATACACAGCTCCGGTAAATCTATAAAACTGAAAAGCAGAGAACTCAAACAATTGTTAAAAATATAAATTATTCTGTGAGATGAAAGAGTGAACAGGATTCACTTATTCCTATTGCTAGGAACCCAAGGCTGAGATCCTATGCACATTGACTGAAGAGTAACGCTTTTGAACTCTGTTTACTCTAAGTGAACGTTCATGGGACTGAGCAAGATACAAGGTTGGAGTGAACCTTAATAAACTGAGAACCACCCAGATTTCGGCCATAACCCCCTTTCCTTCTGAGTTGTCCCACTGGATTGAGGGCTGAAATCAATGTGATGCTTGGTTTCGGTCCAAGGTGGCAATAAAGCCATGCTAGGCTTTGCTCGCACATGATTGATCATAGGATGCTTGAAGTTCTCTATTAGAAAGAGCATCGATTATAACATCCTGAAAACTTATGGTGCCAGAACAGTAGTATAATCCACAACTGACCCAGACAATCTTTATTAATGGCATCTCTTCCCTGTCAAAAGAAGAGGGCACAGGTAGCCATAGGGTGGCGGTCACACGCACGAGATAACGCGGGGGGGGGGAAGCGAGGCTATTTCCTCTGGAGGAATTTGACCCACAGTTGCATGATCACACAGTCCTTTGAAGCTGCAGGGGCAGCCTGACACTGCATGATCAGACGCAACTGCGGTTGAGTCAGGGTTTGGGGTTTTTTTGCCGTTTGTTCCAGACAGAGCTATTTTTGGGCAGGAACGCACAGGAACGGAGTTCCAGCTGGCTCCTGAGTTGGCCACGCCCAGCAGGAACTCATTAGCATAATAGGCCACACCCAACAGAAACTCATTAGGATTGGCTACATAAGGGATGTGTGGCCTAACATGCAAAGGAGTTCCTGCTACAAAAAAAGGCCCTGGGTTTTGACAACAAACAAGGTAAACAGAATAACAAGCAAAAGGTGGGTGTGGATGGATGACCACACTTCTGGTAACATGGGGTGTGGCCTAATATGCTAATGAGATGTAATGTCAGGGTGTGGCCTAATATGCTAATGTGGTTCTGCTGTTGGGTGTGGCCTATTATGCTAATGAGTTCCTGCTGGGCTTTTTCTACAAAAAAAGCCCTGGTTCCAGATGTGCTTAAACGGGGAACTGATGAATCACATCTCAGCACTGAGGTCTCCCTATGGAGTGTGCGATGATGTGCATACTGGGAAGGGGGAAAAAAACAATGGCACGGAGTCGGGATGGCCTGATCAGACCATCCCAATGCCACAAGAGCGTCCTGGAGCAATCACATAGGGGAAAACCTGTCCGTGGCCTGTAGCAACCCATTTGCTACTGGACTTTCCCTGGTGTCTTTTTACTCTGCTTCTCCAGCGGAGCAAAACGGGTTGCCAATGGGTGCAGGGTGCTTCCCAGATCTTCGTGTCTGATTGCACCCTTCAAATCCGCCCAGCATCCATGCCTATGGCGTGGTTAATTGTTCGTGTGACAGTGCCCACTGGAGGGCAGATAGAGCCTGGAAGCTGCTTTGCTACCACCACTAGCTAAAGACCAGGGCAGAGTACAGCCCCAGTCTGGGAGTCTAGGGAAGCATTTTGGCTGCTGCTTGGAATCTGGTGGCGGCAGAAAGTGCCATCAAGTTGCAGCTGACTTATGGTGACCCGGAAGGGGTTCCAAGGCAAGGGACAATCAGAGGTGGTTTGCCGTTAGGGTTGCCAGGTCTCCCCTGACCACTGGCAGGGGATGAGGGGGGGCTGACTTGCCAGGTCCAGGATGGGAAACTCTGGGACCGATCTCACACAAGAGCTGTGCCACGGTTGCGCCTCCCTTTGCCCCACTTCTATTGGTCAATTCCCCACTCGAAGCCGCGCGGCCACATTTTCACCCGCGTCTTCGCCCGATTTTCCCCGCAATTTCGTGATCCTCAAAAAACAGGATCACGAAACCGCGTGGGGGGGGGGAAATCGGGCAAAGCCGCAGGTCAAAATGCAGCTGCGCGGCTTCGAGTGGGAAATTGAAAGTGGGGCAAAGGGAGGCACGACCACAGCACAGCTCTTGTGTGAAATCGGTCTGAGAGACTTGGGGATGGAACCTGGGGAGCACATAGGGTTACCAGCCTCCAGGTGGGACCTGGGGATCTCCCACTTTCAGAACTGATCTCCAGCTGACAGAGATCAGCTCCCCTGGAGAAAATAGCTGCTTTGAACGGTGGAATCTATGGCATTGTACCATGCTGAGGCCCCTCCCCTCCCCAAACCCCGCCCTCTCCCAGATCCACCCCCAAAGTCTCCAGGTATTTCCCAACCCAGACCTGGCAACCCTAGGAGCACAGAGAACTTAGTGAGGGCACAATGCCATAGAGTCCACTCTCCAAAGTATCCATTTTCTCCAGGGGAACTGGTCTCTGTAGTCTGGAGATGAGCTGTGAGTCTGGAGGATTCCCAGGTCCCACTAGGGTTGCCAGGTCTGGAAATCTGGTTTTTATTTAGAACAATGTGCATTTGAAAAATTGTTTTGTACATCTAATGATAAGTTGATTAAGAAGATGTATGTATTTTTAATGTGAATGAAAATGGAAGACGAAGTGGTTAACAATTGCATGATTAAATGGATGCAAAATCTAGGTGATAGTGGCCCCGGCCACACGGGCCGGATAACGCGTGGGGGGGAGGCGAGGCTATTTGCGGCACCGCAATTAGAGCTTCCAGAATGCGATCCCACACATCGGCAGCACGCCACAGTTCCTTCCCTCCGCGCCTGCGTGTCAACGAGGGGCCAGAGGGAAAAGCCGTGTGCCAGCGCGATCACACCAAGGGACTCCGGAGGCAGCCTGTGGAAACCATTTGCTAGTACCTTCGAGAAGGTAGTTTTTAATCACACATTTTTGGTAGTATGCCACGGGTCGGCCATGGGTGTGCTCCACTTCCCAGATGTTCCGGTGTGATCGCGCCTGGAAAATCCACCATTCAATCATGGCTCTCCCGCGTCAAATTCGGCATGTGAATGGGGCCAATATTGATCTTGCACAGTGAACTGTGGAAAGTGAATATGAAAATGAATAAATCAGTTGAATTTAAAGAGCATCTGTATAAGATGTTCTATAGATGGTATTTAACACCAGATAGATTAGCCAAAATGTACAAAAAATATGTCTAATAATTGCTGGAAATGTAAGAAACATGTAGGTACGTTTTACCATATGTGATGGACATGTGAAACTGTATGCATGTTCTGGGTTATGGTACATACATTTATACAGACAGTTTTGCAGACTTCATTGCCTTTTCAACTAGAATTGTTTTTACTGAATTGTATACCAGATAATTTTGATAAAAATCAAAGATATTTTATAATCCATGTAGTAACAGCAGCTAGAATCTTTTTTGCAACTTTTTGGAAACTTCCAACAATACCCTCTGAACAAGACCTAATAGTGAAGACTGTGGAAAGTGTGGAAATGGACAAATTGACTTTGATGTTAAAAGGGCAAATGGAAGAAGATTTTGTTGGATTATGGACTCCTTTTGATGATTGGATAAGAAAGAAACATAAAGATATGAACTTTTTGATAATATAATATGAAGAAGCCTTTATGAACTTTTAAAATTTCACAGTCTATCTTTTTGTAGTGTGAAATGATATGTGGAGAAGATTTACACGCAGAAGACTTATTACTTTTGTTTCCCTTTCTTCCCCTACTCCTGTATACCCCAAAAATTTAATAAAGTGTACTATGTCGTCGTTTTTTAAAAAAAAGCACACGTTGTGCCACAGAGCCAAAGTGTCTTAGTGCAGGGCTCGATTGTGTCCTGTTGAGGCTCTCATCTATGTCAGTTTAGGAGGAATGGATGTGGAAAGAAATAATACTTCATTATTTTCACAGAGAAGTCACTGAAAATAGAAAGCTGAAGACCTTTTTATTTTTTATTTTTTTTCACAGATTCAAAGGTGAAGGTGCATGGAAAAATGGCACCCTAACTAAAACCCATCAATTTCTTGCAGTATCTCTGTTTCCATTACAGAGTATTTTCCAATTAAAATAAGTTAATGATTGCTTAATTATTCTTGATAAAAACAGGGCAGCATCCAGTTACACAGATCGGTGACTTAGTAAATGGAAAGCAGCAATATAAACTGGCACGTGTCTGCAATTAAAAATTTTAAACTTTGGTGATCTTTGGACAGGAAAACCATTGGTGATTTTTCAAGATGGGTAGCCGTGTTAGTCTGTCTGTAGCAGCAGAAAAGAGCAAGAGTCCAGTAACATCTTAAAGACTAACGCAATTTGTGGCAGGGGACGAGCTTTCGTGAGTCACTGCTCACTTCTTCAGAATTTGACTCTTGCTCTTTTCTATTGATCATACTTGTTAGTTTGCGTATTTACCGGCTGCTTCTGTGCTTTACAGTGCAATCCTGCGTAGCATTACTTCAGTCTAAGACTAAGCCAACTGAAATCACTGGGCTTAGACTGGAATAACTCTGCATAGCATTGCACTGTTAAAGTCTTATTGTCAAATGCTTAATTCCTCAATAAAGTGCAGTATATAATTACGTGTCACACATGCGAGCAAATGGGTCAGCTCCAGTGCTCGCCTCTGTTTGAGATATGCCCTTTTAGTTCTTGCATGAAATGTCTACCCCAACCCAATTTATTCCAAAAGTGAAAAGCATGGACTAGTTTGTCAAAAAGAAGGAGTTCTCTCTCCCCTGAGCTGATCTCCCTGGATATCTGGGACAATGTAGACATCCCAAAGATCAGATGTGACCTAATAAGTAGTCTCCTGGTAGCAGCAAAGAGCTCAATTGCTGCGGAAGTCTTCATTAGCCCCAACACGTAATTGCTGGCTCAGCAAAGTTTGGGACCATTTCATCATGGAAAGAAATCACGGACTGCATTCAACAATCAAAACTGTGCCCCAAAACATCCCACTTCTTGGAAAAATGGTTCCTGTTCCTGGATTATGTTCTAACAAACAATGGCCAACCACACAACCCACTTCCTTTAACTGTGCTTCACTTCTAACTCTATGATCCTACCCTCTCACAACACAGTACTATCAGCACGCACAAGGTCTAGTCATGAATACACATCCTATTATTATTCATTGTACAAATCCACACATTAAGCCCACTATCATAATACTTATCAGCAGGGGTCATTTCGTAGAAAAAGCAGTACAGGAGCTAATTAGCATAACTCATTAGCATAACCGTTTTGCATATGCCACACCCCCTGACATCAACAGAAGTGTGTCAGAAGGCAACACCCACCACTCAGGCTCCACTGGACTGTTTTGAATTGCTAGCTATTGGGGGGGGGGGGACATGCAGATGTCCTCACAGAGGAGGGAGAGCTTGTACCTGAATAAAACTTGGTCTTAAAGGTGCCACTGGACTGTTTTGGCCCCCGGGGGGGGCTCTGCAACTGACTGATGGCTGCTGGGAGCAGGGGGTGGGGCTTGTTGCATGTGCCCGTCCCCTGGGCTCTTTACTGCTGGATCTCTGCTCCTGTGCACTCTTGCAGGAAATGACCCCTGCTTATCAGTCACCACCTTCACTTCCAGCACCTGTTATTAGGTTCAGTTGCTCTCCGTATCTTGTTTACACATGCTTGTTTGTTAACAATACCTCTCAGAATTTCAAGTAATATCTGTATTAATCATTTTGATGCATTTGAATGCACTGTGGTTTACAACTCTATTGTTGAATATATATATTAAAAAAGGAGTTCTGTGGCAGCTTAAAGAGGGATGTGTTTTTGGTGGCGAGAGTCAAGAGAGCCAGGTCCGCTTTTTCTGATAAAAACTTTTTCAAGGGTGGGGTCGCTTAGTGGCAGAGAGTGTTTTGTGCGCAGATGGTTCTTAAGTTCAGGCGCTGGCATCTCCAGGGAAACGTGTCTCTGGTTGCAGGACTGGGGGAAACCTGTAGCTGAGCCCCCTAGACTCACTGCTAGTCAGAGTAGACAGTGATGAGCCAGCTAGAGCAACAATCCAACTCAGGATAAAGCAGTAACCCCAGAAAAGGTGTCACTGGACTCGAATTTCGTTCTGTTTCTTCAAACCAACACAGCTACACACCTGAACCCATGAGACCCACTAAGACTTACATTTGAATCACACTTCTGACTACTTATGGAAAAACCTGGCAGAAATCACTAAGAAATCTAAGTTTTTACTTCCCCCCCCCTTCTACTGTATTAAATAGCACAAAAGCAGGGACAACATGGGCTGCACTTCCTAGTGGTCCTGTATATTAACCCACCACCAGCTAAGGATGTATCAAGAGGGATCAGAAAGTAAAAAAGACAGCTAAGAGATACAGTGCATAGAAAAGCTGCTTTTGAGGCACATTTTTTTTAAGCCTTGGCTGAAAATGAAAGAAAAAATCAGCTGCTGCAAAGGTCTTTATAGCACAGTGCAGACAATTCCTTTGTCTTAAAAGGGCACTTATAGACTAGCCTCTCTCTTACTCCTTTCATTAGAAGAAGAAAACTTTGTCTGGAAACTGTTTAGAAGCGGGGGGCGGGGGGAAGGAATTGTTCATGTCTGCAGAGGATTGGCCTGTTGGCAGATCTAAAAGGGATGGAAAAATCTTTTGTCGTTGTACCTTTGGACTCCAACAGTAGGATCATGGGCAGGTCTACTGACTTAGAACTTGCATTACCGCCATCTACTTCTCTCTTCTTTGCTGCACTCCCTCCAACATATTTTTTGGGGGGCGCTATCATGACAAGCTGCAAATTTGGGATTAACCATGCTAGGTTCCTGCCCAAGGCTTCGGAGAATACTAGTGTGGTGAGCTAGTGAGGGATCTTGAAGAAGTTTCTAAAGAGCTTCCTCATGAATAGTGGATGGAAGCATAATTGACCATTATGGTCTTCTAAGAAACTTACAGAGCAATCATAAGCAAGTGTACTCAGAATCTTACTCAAGGTCTTCCTAGAGGGGCTTACTCCCAGGAACGTTTCCTTAGGATTGCACTGTTAGTTGTTTGGAGTCAAGAAATGCCATCTACAGGAAGAACTAAAGCTGTGGGATCATCTAAATTTTAGTAGATGAAAATTATTCTGGAAGTGCAAAGTAAACCCTGGAAGCGCAGCTGAGCACAGGACTTAGAGAAGGACACTGAAATTAAAGGATAAGCAAATTAAATGAGCAATGCTTGTTGGAGTGAATGCACTCAGATGTGATGGCTGGGATTTCAGTAACCTGCCAGGCAACATCCCATGGATACAGGTTTGTCCCCACAGCAAGAACCAATCCTAGACTGCATTGCTAAAAGCTGGTACGCAATTACAGCTGCTAAAAATGTCTTGGTCAGATTATCGGCCTCTTAATTAGACACATGTGATGGCAATCAATTAGTAACAATTGCATCAAAGCCAATTGAAAGGCTGCTGTTCGCATTAGGGAGTTCTAATTTGTTGTGTCTGTGGAGAGGCTGTGGAGGGTGGGAAGCAGAAATCCTATTAAGGAAAACAATGCTGTAGTATTTAAATCATTTGACACAAAGCCATCACCCTTGGTGTTAAGGATGTTTATGAGTTGCATATTATTCAGGCTCAGTTACTGTGATAAGAGGGGTAAGAAGAAATTCAGACATATCTATTAGAATGTGCCCACTTCTATGTGAGTCCCAGGTTAAACACTCACACAGGGCTATTTTTATAGCAGGAGCTCCTTTGCATATAAGGTGACACACCCCTAATGTAGCCAATCCTCCAAGAGTTTACAGTAGCCCCCATAAGAAGAGCTCTGTAAGCTCTTGGAGGATTGGCTACATTAGGGGTGTGTGGCTTAATATGCAAAGGAGTTCCTGCTACAAAAAGAGCCCTTAAGTAATAACAATATAAATGCCCCCTCCCACTAAAATGGACAGTTGAATATTTCAGGGTTTCAATGATCAGGAGTCCCCAACATGGTGCCTGTGGGCACCATACTGAGACCTTTCTTGGCATCCACCAAATGCTTTTAGAAAGTGGGAGGGGCTAGGTGAGGTGTTTGCCCAGCAGGGCTTCTGATTGGCTGTTCCGATTGAAAGGCATCCTATCAAACAGAGTTTCCGCCTGAAATTTTGAATGGTTAACTGCTGGGGTTACTCCCTGACCTTTTATGGTCCTCTTGCAGCAGCCACTTTATGATTGGCTCCGCCTCCTGTGGAAGCCACTTTGTGATTGTGCCACTTCCCTGCTTCAGAATTCCAAGTGTGACCACAGGGTCAAAAGGGTTGGGGCCATGGGCGTTCTTCATAACTTACCACTGAGACTTTAGGGTACAACAGCAGTAGAGGTTCCTATGCAGGCCCGTCACCACGATGGGGCATTTTGGGGCCTGCCCCCCGACTTCCTGCCAAGGCCCCATGACTTCTGGAGGACTTCCTGTTGGCATCTGCAAATTAAATGCCATGCAAGTTGACAGCTAGTCACAGAGATCTGAGTGATCTAAATGACAGTTCTATAGTCACATGATGAACTGGTTGCATCAGCCTGCTGAAGATGTCACCATGACTCGGCATCTGTTCAGTCAGCCGAATCCGACTCTAAGGTTGCGGTGCTCATCTCCGTTTCAAAGCCGAAGAGCCAGCGCTGTCCGAAGACGTTTCCGTGGTCACGTGGCCGGCATGACTAAAGACCAAGGCGCACGGAACACTGTTACCTTCCCACTGAAGTGGTCCCTATTTATCTACTTGCAATTTCTTGCTTTCGAACTGCTAGGTTGGCAGGAGCTGGAACCAGAGACGGGAGCTCACTCCGTCATGCAGCACCCGGGTCTCGAACTGCTGAACTACTGACCTTCCACAGCCTGCAGTTCAGCTTCTTAACCACTTGAGCCACCGCAGCTCCTAGAAATGTCAGCCAAGACGCTGATAAAACATCCATCAATTATAATTATTGGTAACGATCATGGTGATAACGGCTAACGTTTCCAGTACTCACAGGAACAAGTTAGATTTGAGTCCCATTACAGACTTTAGAGACCATCAAGAGTTTTGGGTTACAAGTTTCCAGGGTTTCAGGTATAAGCTTTCGAGAAGAGTTTCCGGGTGCGAGCATTCAGGGTTTCGAGTATAAGCTTTTGAGACTCAAAGCTCCCTTGGTCAGACATGTCAGACAAAAGGAGCTTTGACTCTTGGAAGCTTACGCCTGAATCCCTTGTGGGTCTCTAAGGTGACGTTGGACTCAAATCTAAGTGTTCTGTCGCGGGCCAACCCGGCCACCCTCTGAAACGGTCTTCACAGTAACACGCCCTTTCCTTCCTCATATCGATATTTCTGGAGCCAGTTTGGTGTAGTGGTTAAGTGTGCGGACTCTAATCTGGGAGAGCCGGGTTTGATTCCCCACTCCTCCACTTGCACCTGCTGATGTGACCTTGGGTCAGTCACAAGCTCTGGCACAGCTGTCCTTGAAAAAGAGCCGTTTGTGTCAGAGCTCTCTCAGCCCCGCCCACCTCACAGGGTGTCTGTTGTGGGGAGGGGAAGAGAGAGGAGTTTGTAAGACGCTCTGAGACTCCAAGTGAAGGGCAGGGTATAAATCCAATCTCCTCCTCTTCTTCTTCTTCTTCTTCTTCTTCTTCTTCTTCTTCTTCTTCTTCTTCTTCTTCTTCTTCTTCTTCTTCTTCTTCTTCTTCTTCTTCTTCTTCTTCTTCTCCTTCTCCTTCTCCTTCTCCTTCTCCTTCTCCTTCTCCTTCTCCTTCTCCTTCTTCTCCTTCTTCTCCTTCTTCTCCTTCTTCTCCTTCTTCTCCTTCTTCTTCTTCTTGTGGTCGTTTAGGGAGCATCACCTTTGTGTTACAATGAACTCCTGTGCCGAGTTATTACTACTGAAATCGAGGAGTGTAGGCTGGATGAGAGCGCACTTTTAGTTCCGTTCATTGCAGTGCTACGCTCCCAATGTGGGGGGCTGAATGACGACAGGAGCCACCGAAGGCTGAAATTGCTCACGTCGGCATTTCCTTGCTCGTTTGCCTTGTCCCTGAACCTTCCCCTGAACATAACGGCTGTTTTCTCGCCATTCCATTTACCTCTGTCTTTGCACATTAAGTTCTAATTACGTAGGAGCATCCAGTTAAGTATTTCCAGGTGTTGTGCGCATTTTGTTGTAAAAACCTTTCTGCTAAGTCAGGGGTATCAAACTTAAATGGGTGAGAGAACTGAATTCCCCACCTAGCAGGCGACGACTTGGGGCCATATGTATAATTTTTCATTGATTAAAAAAATATACGATTAAATTGCTTTTGAGGGGATGGTCCTACCAGTGAATAACGTCTAAAAATGCTGCTCACCATCCACTTCCGATGTAGCCCACATTATACAAAATAATCATATTCATCTCCATACTGTTTTCCTGCTTCAGTGCGCTGTTTTTCCCAGTGACTTGTTTGAAGCTAAAATATACTTTGTTGTATGCTGACTTGGATGGCCCAGGCTAGCCTGGTCTCGTCAGATCTTGGAAGCTAAGCAGGGTCGGACCTGGTTAGTCCTTGGATGGGAGACCACCAAGGAATACCAGAGTCATGACGCCGAGGGAGGCAATGACAAAACACTTCTGAATGTCTCTCGCCTTAAAACCCTACAGGGTCGCCCTAAACCAGTTGCAGTTTGATGGCACTTTACTCACACCCATGCCACTATCCCTCATCTGCTGGGAGTTGCCTTCGAATGACTACAAGCAGTGTTCCCTCTAAGCTGAGTTAGTGTGAGCTAGCTCACAGGTTTTCTACCCTCCGGCTCACACATTTTTCTCTTAGCTCAGGAAGGAGGGCTCCAGAGCAAACTAATTTTTGCAGCAGCCAAATTGCTCGCTCACAACTTTAATGCCACTAGCCCACAAAGTAGAATTGTTGCTCACAAGACTCCACAGCTTAGAGGGAACATTGACTACAAGTAGCCTGTTCCTGCAAATAGATACAAGCAGGCTGTGCGCAGCTGAAGAGTCCGTCAAGACATCGGCGGCCTGATCACCACTGGCGAATGGGAAGTGAGCTCAACTGGCAAACGACTGAGCATCGCTATCGCTGGCATGTTAAAGTGTCACATTTTTTCATTCTGGCATCCGCCTTGCCGCTCTAGTGCCCACTTTGGTCAGATGCAGGGGGCGCTGGTGCATTAAAAAAATAAACCTTTTTTTAGTCTGTAAGGAGCCACATGATGCTCCCTCACACTGAGTCAGCCCATGGGTCCGTCAAGGTCAGTATTGTCCACTCAGACTGGCAGCAGCTCTCCAGGACCTTTTATTGGTCTTTTTATATATGTGCGTGTGTGTGTGCGCGTGTGTGTGCGTGTGCGAGAGAGTACCTGGAAGTCATGGCGACCTCTAATTACTGACCTCTGCTGGGGGCCTGGAGGATATTCAGAGAGGTGGCTGAGTAAAGCCTGCCCCCGCCTCCCGCCCCTGGTATTCCAAGGAGGTCTCCCATCCAAGTACTGGCCAGGGTCGGCCCCGTTTAGCTTCCGAGATCTGATGAGATCAGGCTTGCCTGGGCTGTCCAGGTCAGGGCGCTCTCCAGGGTCTTTGACAGGTCTCTCTCTCACATCTCCTGCTGCCTGATCCTTTTCACAGGAGATGCCAGGGATTGAACCCGGGACCTTTGGCACACAAAGCAGAGTATATCACAACATTTTGGTGTAGTGGTGAAGTGCGCGGACTCTAATCTGGGAGAGCCGGGTTTGATTCCCCGCTCCTCCACTTGCACCTGGCTGGATGACCTTGGGCAAGCCCTAGTTCTGATAAGAGCTGTCCTTGAAAAAGAGCAGTTTCTGTCAAGAGCTCTCTCAGCCCCACCTACCTCACAGGGTGTCTGTTGTGGGGAGGGGAAGGGAAGGGAGTTTGTAAGCTGCTCTGAGACTCCCTTGGGTTGTAAAGGGCGGGGTATAAATCCAATATCATCATCATCATCATCATCA
>NW_015170346.1:63764-102456 GCF_001447785.1 Gekko japonicus | reverse complement strand
AACATCATCATCATCATCATCATCTTCTTCTTCTTCTTCTTCTTCTTCTTCTTCTTCTTCTTCTTCTTCTTCTTCTTCTTCTTCTTCTTCTTCTTCTTCTTCTTCTTCTTCTTCTTCTTCTTCTTCTTGCTTTGTTGAAATAAGTCTGGGTGATTCTTTTCCTTGCAAAGCCAGGACTCCATTCGTAGAGCAAATGAATAAGCCGAGGTGTGCTGTCAGGAGCAACACGGCGTCATGGAGTCAGGGAGACGGAGTCTGCATAGCTCCCGCCGGCCACGGCTCTTCTAATTCTTGCTGTGCTTTTTCCAGAAGGGATTGGGGCTGTACTTTCTGTCACCCGACTGCCATTCCCCCCCCCGTCCTCCCACCATCCCACTCGCTCCCTTGGACAATTATGACCTTTCTGATGTCTGATATTTTGAAAGTTAACTATTCTGTATGGGGTGTAGACGTGGGGGGAAAAGAATATCTGAACCTCGGAGAAGAAATGGGCAGCCAGTCAAATACGGAATATGAAAAGGTCAAACAGGAACTTTGCTGCCTAGGTAGTTTGAGAGCTGCAGCGTACGAGACATCAGAAATGTAAATTCTCACTCGTGTTCCACAAATGAGACATCAATCAATCAATCATGCCGACAGCCAGAACAATAACTTGCACAAGGGCAAATCTGGAGGCAGCACTTTTTTATTTATTTATTTCTGAGGCCCGCCTTTTCTTCCAATACAGTCAGGACCAGTGTTCCCTCTAAGCTGAGTTAGTGTGAGCTAGCTCACAGTTTTTTAGCCTCCGCCTCACACATTTTTCTCTTCGCTCAGGAAGGAGGGCTCCAGAGCAAACTGATTTATGCAGCAGCCAGATCGCTCGCTCACGACTTTAATGCCAGCAGCTCGCAAAGTAGAATTTTTGCTCACAAGACTCCACAGCTTAGAGGGAACATTGGCTCGGGACCCAAATCAGGTAGGGGTGGAAAGGTCCGGGAAGTTGCAGCCAACTTGTGGCGACCCCCGAAAGGGTTTTCAAGACAAGAGTCGAACAGAGGAGGTTTGCTGTGGTCTTCCTCTGCCTAGTGACCCTGGAATTCCTTGCTAGTGTCCCATCCAAGTACTAACCGGGGCTGAGTCTGCTTAGCTTCTGAGTTCTGATATTGGGCTAGCTGGGCCAACCGGGTCAGGGCGAAATGTCAAGCCACAGCCAAAAGGCCAAGTCACAGCGGATCCTGTCGGGTTTTCAAGGCAAGAGATGGAGGTGGTTCGCCATTGCCTGCCTCTGCATAGCAACCCGGGACTTCCTCCCTTCCAAATACTAACCAGGGCCGACCCAGTTTAGCTTCCAGGGTCTGGGGAGACTGGGGTAGCCTGGGCCATTCAGGTCAGGTAACAACATAAAAACAATACTTACTATAACATTTAATAACAGCTCTCTCTCTCTCTCTTTATGCACACACATCTTTTCATAGGAACACAGAATCGTAGAGTTCGAAGGGACCTCCAGAGTCATCTAGTCCAACCCCCTGCACAATGCAGGGAATTCACAAATACCTCCCCCCCACACCCCCAGTGACCCCGTTCCATGCCCAGAAGATGGACAACCCCCCCCCAAAAAAAAACATCCTCTCCAGGATCTCTATTAGCCACAAGGTATAGATAGGGACTCTGGGGCAAGTGATGCTCTGTCTTCTTGGTGCTTGGGGGGGGGGTCAACAGTGGGAGGGCTTCTAGTGTCCTGGCCCCACTGCTGGACCTCCTGAAGGCACCTGGTATTTCTGGCCACTGTGTGACACAGGGTGTTGGGCTTGATGGGCCTTTGGCCTGATCCAACATTGGCGTCTCTTATGTTCTTATGTTCTCTGGCCAAACTGGCCTGGGGAAAATTGCTGGCATTTCCCTGGGCGGGTAAGAAAGGGCCGCGAGAACTAAGCACTTATGCAACCCTTCCTGCCCTCCCTCTCATGAGCTGCTTAAGTTCACAGAATCAGCATTGCTGTCAGATGGTCATCTAGCTTCTGCTTGAAAACCTCCAGAGAAGGAGAGCCCACCACGAAGGAACTGCTCTAACTGTCAGGAAGTTCTTCCTAATGTTTAGCCAAAAACTCTTCTGATTTAATTTCAACCCGTTGGTTTTGGCCTGACCTTCTGGGGCAAAAGAAAACATCAGTATCTTACCCACAGTATTTTACTTATTGCTTACCATTGGTCATATAGTAAATTCCTGGTACCTCTTGTTCAAGGACCTTAGATGGCAGAGCTTGGAGAAGTCTTTCTGTGCCTTGGAGAGCTGCTGCTAATCGTAGTTGGCAATTCTGGGCTAGATGGATCAATGGTTTGACACAGAGTAAGGCAGCTTCGTATGACTGGGATCCCCCCCACCCCAAGTAGGTAATTTGGAGACAGCCGAAAGTCAAAATCCATGGAGGTGGTGAAGGACATTGCTGCTGAGGTTGCTACCGATTAAGGTATCATTCAGAATTGACACGAGGACAATTTACATTGTTGGGGATGGCTGAGATGGATCAGAGAGTTTCTTCAGAGCCATTAAGAAAGCAATAGATTAGATGAGCAGAATTGTCCTCTCCGGAAGTTACATCCAGACATACCAGGAGCCTTCCAACTAGGACTCAATCCTGCTGGTATGCATGGTGGCCATATTGTATGAAGACAAAGAAGAAGAAGAGGAGGAGGAGGAGGAAATTGGATTTATACCCCGCCCTTCATTCAGAGTCTTAGAGCAGCTTACAAACTCCTTTCCCTTCCCCTCCCCACAACAGACACCCTGTGAGGTGGGTGGGGCTGAGAGAGCTCTCTTGAGAACTGCCCTTTCAAGGACAGCTCTTGTCAGAACTATGGCTTGCCCAAGGTCACACCAGCAGCTGCAAGTGGAGGAGTGGGGAATCAAAACCCTGTTCTCCCAGATTAGAGTCTGCGCTCCTAACCACCACACCAAACTGGCTCTCCGGAGCAACATGCATATTTTGCATGTATGTTCCACTTCTATACAAACTGGCCACTAGATTTTTCAGGGTTCTGGTTTGCATATACCCAAGCTGAATACACGTGGCAAAAACTGTGTGTTACCCCCTGTTTGGACAACGTGGTGATCAGATGCAGGGTCCCCAACGTGGTGCCCGTGGGTGCCATGACACCCACCTTTCCTGGGACCTGCCAAGTATTATTAGAAAGTGGACAAGGCCAGGTGGGGCTTTTGCCCAGCAAGGCTTCTGATTGGCCACTGGAGATTTGATTGGCTGTGCATGTTTTTTTCAAATGTTGCTTCGGCAGCAGATGCTACCATCGGGGTCATTTCCTACAGGAGTGCACAGGAGCGGAGCTCCAGCAGTAAAGAGCCCAGGGGGCGGGTGCATGCGACTAGCCCCACCCTCTGCTCACAGCAGCCCCGGGCCACGAGGAGCAAGAAGCAGCCAGGTAAGTTGCAGTGGGTGTTGCCTTCTGACACACTTCCGGTGATGCCAGGGGGTGTGGCATATGCAAATGAGTTATGCTAATGAGTTATGCTAATGAGCTCCTGCACCTCTTTTGCTACTAAATGACCCCTGGCTACCATGGCATGAGGATCTTCCTTGTGTGACTGCAGGTAAGCTGCAGCAGCCATTGTGTGGCTGGCTCAGTCTCCTTCTGCAGCCATTGTGTGGCTGGCTCAGTCTCCTTCTGCAGCCATTGTGTGGCTGGCTCAGTCTCCTTCTGCAGCCATTGTGTGGCTGTGCCCACCACACAATGTCAGAATTCCTAAGGTGCCCGCAGGCTGGAAAAGGCTGGGGACCCCGATCACATGTATCAGGAGCCTGGTGGGTAGTGCCTCCACCTCCTGATACCCGTAGTGGCTGGGAGGTCATGTCTGCAGAAATTATGCCATTGTGGGGTGAAAAGGAAACGATGCTCTCAGATGGATGATGCAATTACTGGAAATATTAAATGAATTACCGGGTTTACGGGGACAGATGCTAGACACATGCTGTCCGTCAACGGCTGCTTACAAATCGTCCTTTGTGATGGCAGAGTCAGGACGGCAGATGGTTTATGAATGCTGAGGAGACTCAAAACGCAACGGTCCCTTCGACCAGATGGTGTTAATACTAAATTCCCTCACAAGGCCAAAGGCATCCCTTCTTTGAGAAGACTGGGAACATATACAAGATTGCGTCAAATACTGATGAAGCCCTGCCAGGGTAGGAGAGCACGATGAAGGAGCATCATGCGTTTATAAGTCCCAAAGGGGCGTTGGTTGGCTCTGTGGCTGAGCACTTGCTTTGCATCCAGGAAGTCCCAGTCCCTGGCCTTTCCGGTTAAAGGACTGCAGATAGCAAGTGGAAGTAAAGAACTTCGTCTCAGACGCTGGCATGTTGCCGCTGACAATAAGAACGCACAATTCCGATAGACCGTCTCCATGCAAGGCAGCTTCAGATATTTAAATCTTCGCCAAACAAAATGGGATCTGTACATTGTCGAAGGCTTTCCCCAAGTTCATCTTTATCAGTTACAATCATAGATCAGTCACGATTGACACTCATAGTTTTCAGCACATTTGCAAACAGTAAAATTCCCCGGCAGCCTGGCAGGCTGATTTCAATAGTAGGGACAATTAATAAGAAGACTTGACCAGCTGCTTCCTTGTTGATCTCGCCGAGGGACCAAATTTGGCCACCTTAGAGGTGATTTTGTTAGAACAATGTGAAAGGGGGGAGGGAGATCCTAAATTCATCAGATCTGCCTGGAAAATGTAATAGAATTAGAGTTATTAAAAACAGTGATAAGATGGGAATAGTATAAAAACATAAACAAGAGAAAGTTAATAAAATTAATAACATAAAATAATGTTAATAAGAGAATCATACAATTTTTCAGCTAAAATTACGTTTCCTAGTAGCTAAGCAACAACATTTTGCCACAGCGTAAGTCACTGAGCTCTGAACGTCTTCTAAGAGGAATTTACGAAGGACTTCTGGCCTAAAGTCAAGATAAGACTGCAGAGGGCTAAATCTAGGCAGAAGGGGTAGTATAAGATGGTCTCGTTCCTCCTGATAGAATCTGCAGAACGGGAAGACATAAGTAACTGATTCCACCATATTAGCCACGCATGGGCATCTACGTTCATGCTTTGGGACTCGACTGAATTTACCTTGCAGTACAGCAGAAGGGTACTGCAAGGTAAATTCACTCACAGCAGAATTCACAGCAGAAGGGCCCCCTCATGGATCCCTGCCTTGTCGTGGCGAGGGGGCTTGCGTGGTTCGATGAAGCTGTGGGCTATGCCATGGAGAGCCACCCAAGACGGACAGGCCACAGCAGAGAACTCAGACCAAGTGTGATCCCCTGGAAAAGGAAATGGCAACCCACTCCAGTATCTTTGCCAAGAAAACCCCATGGACAGTATCAAAAGGCTAAAAGATATGACGCCGGAAGATGAGCCCCTCAGGTCAGAAGGTGTCCGATATGCTACTGGGGAAGAGCAGAGGGCAAGTACAAGTAACCCCAGAAAGAGTGAGGCGGCTGGGCCAAAGCCGAAAGGACGCTCCGTTGTGGATGTGTCTGATGGTGAAAGGAAAGTCCGATGCTGCAAAGAACAATACTGCATAGGAACCTGGAGGTCATAGATGCAACGAACATAAAATTGAGCAAACTTCAGAGGACGACGGAAAACAGGAGGGCCTGGCGAGATCTTGTCCATGGGGTCGCGAAGAGTCGGACTCAACTGTGCGACTGAACAGCAACAACAGCAGAAGGGAATGCCTCAAAACGGGCTCTGGAAAAGGCCCATCTATAGGGTTCATAGGTAAGGTTAACTAAATAAGGGGCAACAGTAAAATTAAGCCAAGATTTTATATTTCTGTAGTTCTTGGGTAGCGAAGCTTCTTCATTTTGTGATTCAATATCACGAAGCCTCTGCCTGACAGCTGTTCTTGCCTTGTATAGGCTTCCAAGAAGAGATCTTCTGGGAGTCGAAGGCTTTCATGGCCAGAGTTCATTAGCTGTTGCAGATTTTCCGGGTTGTATGGCCACGGCATTGTAGGACCTGGCGTTATGCCAGTATCTGTGACTGGCATCCTCAAAGGTATAACACAGAAAGATGGAGTACTCTCTGTGACACAAGAGACCCAAGAGTACTCCATCTTTCAGTGTTGTACCTCTGAGGATGCCGGTCACGGCTACTGGCGAAACATCAGGACAGGTCCTACAATGCCAAGACCACAGCCGTACAACCCAGAAAATCTGCAACAGAAAATGGAATCTGGTTTATCGTTGTTTGGCTACAGGACTCTCTCTCTCTCTTTTCCCCTTTCTGGTCCATACTTCAGAGCTACAGTGGTCCTAAGATGTTATTTCCTGGTGCTGAATCTGGAAAGCTAAAAAGAAGAGGCAAATGCATGCTCGGTTCTCTGTTTCTTTATTTCAGCTGTGTTTATTTAAAGTATTATAAGCCTGTCATTCTCTCAAACAAATGGGACCCATGGTTGGCAGAAGTGGGGGCGGGGGATGAGGAAGATACTGCTGACTTGCTGGAGGCAAGAGGCTGAGGTCCATCTAAGCTGACTTTTCACCCTCTCTTCCGGGAGGCATTTATCCTGCTTTGGGATAAGGTTGGGATAAGGTTTCATGATTTTGTAGAAAAAGAGGTGAAGGTGCTCATTAGCATAACTCATTAGCATAACTTATTTGCATATGCCACACCCCCTGACATCACCGGAAGTGTGTCAGAAGGCAACACTCACCGCTCAGGCTCCACTGGACTGTTTTGGATTCTTAGCTGGGGGGGGGGGACAGATCTGCCCTCACAGAGGAGGGAGAGCTTATATCTCAAGGCGAGCCAGCGGGGGGGCTCTGCAAGTTATCTGGCTGCTTCTTGCTCCTCGTGGCCTGACTGAGGGCTGCTGGGAGCAGGGGGTGGGGCTTGTTGCATGTGCCCACCCTCTGGACTCCTTACTACCGGAGCTCCGCTCCTGTGCGCTCCTGCAGGAAATGACCCCTGGTTTCATGATGCATCAGCCTTGAGCCAAAGGCCTCTTGGGTTTGGTTTCTACTTTTGGACTTGCAGCCTGGGACCGATGCTCCCTCTAAGCTATGGAGTCTTGTGAGCAAAAATTCTGCTTTGTGAGCTGCTGGCATTAAAGTTGTGAGCGAGCGATTTGGCTACTTCATGAATTAGTTTGCTCTGGAGACCTCCTTCCTGAGATAAGACAAAAATGTGTGAGCTGGAGGCTGAAAAAAAGTGAGCTAGCTCACGCTAACTCGGCTTGGAGGGAACAGTGCCTGGGACAAGTGTTAAGCAGCCAAGGCAGGGGGGTCCCCAACCTTTTTGTGCCCTCGGGGACCTTTGGAATTCGGCCAAAGGGTGGTGAGCACAGTCACAAAACGGCTGCCACAGGAGTTGAAGCCAACCACAAAACATCAGGGTTATATGCTACTCTAATAGTAACTCTCCAGCCATTCAAGCAGAAGCTCTGTTTAATGGGATACCTTCTTATCTGCACAGCCAATAAGAAGCCCTGCTGGCAATGCTCCCTCTAAGCTGTAGAGTCTTGTGAGCAAAAATTCTACTTTGTGAGCTGCTGGCATTAAAGTTGTGAGCGAGCCATTTGGCTCCTTCATGAATTAGTTTGCTCTGGAGCCCTCCTTCCTGAGCTAAGACAAAAATGTGTGAGCCGGAGGCTAGAAAACTGAGCTGGCTCACACTGACTCAGCTTAGAGGGAACACTGCCTGCTGGAAAAGCCCCATCTAGCCCCACCCACTTTCTAAAAGAACTTGCCAGGCATGAGGAAAGCGGTTGGCAGGTGCCAGGGCACCCACCGTCACCACGTTGGGGACCCCTGAGCTAAGAGGAACTGGACTAACCCAGGCTTGTCTTTTGGCCAGGTCTTTGTTTTTGTAACTTGGAACCATTTCTTTTTGGTAACCTTCTTGGGGTGAAAAGTAAACTAAAACTGTTTATGCAAACAAACAACAAGCAAAAATATGGCAATTGGAATAAATAAGGGCTATAAGGAATCTACTTTGAGTTGTTAATAAAGTTGGTGGTGGTTACAGTAGTGGCAACGACTTCTCTGTTACTTATAGGCTGTGCTGGCAGAAGGTCATGGAATGTTCATGCACATTCTGTCTGCTGGAGGAACTTGTCAGCAGCAGTAGTTTTGCAAGAGTGTTTCCTCAGTAGCCAAAAGAAAAGGAAGCAGTACAGCACACAGCAGAAAAGCAAGGCCCAGTTTGGAGCCTCCAAACTGATATTTGGGGAAGGTGCCTTCCTCGAACATTTACCAGACTATTGTCCAGTTTGATTTGGATGTTTGGGCCATTTAAACCTGAGCAGTGTGGGTCCTCAGCTGAGCTGTTACGTTAAAATGGCCGCAAGCCATTTCACTGGTTAGTTTTGCTTGGCTGCCAGCTATTTCAGCCTAACAGCTGATGGGGCCCTGGGGTTTTTAGGTTTGTGCCCATCCCTAGTAATAGAAGAAAGGAGAGTTTAAAGAAAAAGTGGTTCCAAGATGAAACTTCATATAGAGCCAATAGAGGTTGTGAGTAGATAATAAGGAGGAAAAAATAAGGGGAATTGGAAGACAATAATGTCAGAACCTTTCTTTTAGTCCAAAGTACAAGGTTGTCCAAAACACTTCAGAAAAGAGGTTATTAGATGTTATCAGGCCATTGGTTCATGTCTGTTCTCTGGGTAAAAGAAAACAGCCATTTGTACAGAACTATATAGTACAGCAATTCCACACAGTCACATGGGACTCTTCTTCAGGTTTCATGATGATTCGCTTCATGGTTTGCTGCAGATCATGTAGAACTTAGTCCAGGTTTGCAACAAGTCTTCATAACATAATGTAAACATGGGTCCCTGTAAGACAAATGGGGCAAGGAATCAAAGGAATGGAGGTATGTTGAGCCCAAATTCTGAAATCCTCCTTGAATGTTAGTGAGAAAGAAGAAGAAGAAGAGAAGAAGAGATTGGATTCATACCCCACCCTTCACTACCCAAAGGTGTCTCAGAGCGGCTGACAAACTCCTTTCCCTTCCCCTCCCCACAACAGACACCTTGTGAGGTAGGTGGGGCTGAGAGAGCTCTGACAGAAACGGCTCTTTTTCAAGAACAGCTCTTATCAGAACTACAGCTTGCCCAAGGTCATCCAACCAGGTGCAAGTGGAGGAGTGGGGAATCAAACCCGGTTCTCCCAGATCAGAGTCCGCACACTTAACCACTACACCAAACCGGCTCTCAAAAGGCAGAATATAAGCAAAAGAAGTTCGGAAAGTCTTCTGTAACCCTCCGAGAATTGGATGGTGGTGATGGAAGGTGCCGTCAAGTCGCAACCAACTCATGGCAGCCCCGTAGGGTTTTCAAGGCAAGAGATGTTCAGAGCTGAGGTAGTTTGCCATTGCCTGCCTCTGCATAGTGACCACAGACTTCCTTGTGGGTCTCCAATGTTCCCTCTAATTTTTTCCCCTACTGAGCGGAGCAGTTCACATCCTGAGCAGAATGTAATGGCTATAATCTTCAAATGGGCAATCAGCAGTGCAAGACCCTGCGTGGGTCAAGACTGCTGCTGAACGGGGCTTCCTGTGTTAATGAGTGGCTGCTCACTCACACAGCTTAGAGGGGACACTGGTGGTCTCCCATCTGAACACCAACCAGTTCTGACCCTGCTTAGCTTCTGAAGTCTGGGAAAGAACTGCATAGAAGGGAACATTCTGCCAGGTGCGGTTTTCCCCACAAGAGCTAAAGCAGCCGAACAACGGCTATTAAGAATGCTGGACTAATAAATTTGACTCATTGAGATACATTTGCAAAGGTTCAATTTAAATGCATATAACCAGTGATTATGGAGCTGTGGTGGCTCAAGTGGTTAAGAGGCTGAACTGCAGGCTGTGGAAGGTCAATAGTTCAGCAGTTTGAGACCCGAGGTTGCCGCATGACGGAGTGAGCTCCCGTCTCTAGTTCCAGCTCCTGCCAACCTAGCAGTTCGAAAGCAAGAAATTGCAAGTAGATAAATAGGTACCACTTTGGTGGGAAGGTAACAGCGTTCCGTGCGCCTTGGGGGTTAGTCATGCCGGCCACATGACCACAGAAACATCTTCAGACAGCGCTGGCTCTTCGGCTTGGAAACGGAGATGAGCACCGCAACCCTAGAGTCGGACTCGACTGGCAAGGGAACCTTTACCTTTACATTTAACCGGTGCTTAGTAGTTTCCTCATTGGCTAGCCATGGAAGGAGGCACCCTCTCTGAAGACAATCACAGGCTCTTATGATGAAGCTGTGAGAAGGCCTTCGATGCGTTGTAGTGGGTAAAGCAAACGCAAGGCGAACATCAGCTTTGAATTGACTAAGACCTTACTCTTAATCATTTTTCACGGGTGGAGCCACCACACCTTGCACCCGTCTCTCAGTAACAGTTAACAAATGGCCATTAGCCAATCACAAGTCAAGAAAAGTTTGTCCCTTCATTTTTGTTCCCATTTGGATGTTACAGACTCTGTATGCTGTAGCCCTGGTCAGCCATGACAGTTCTGACAAGCTGATTGTACGTCAGGGGAGATCATGCTGTACTCCATCCTGTCAATATGCAAAGTCAGCATTTTGTGGTTTCGAGGCAAGAGAGGAATAGGAGTATTCCAACATAGCTTGCCTCCGCATAGCAACCATGGACCTTCTTAGTAGTCTTTTCCCCTGAGTACTAAAGCGGGGCCAACCCTGTTTAACTTCTGAGATCTGATGAGATTGGCCTAGCCTGGACCATTCAGAGCAGGGCACAGGACATGAGGTAGACTTATAAACAATGTCTCATGTAGTCAGGCCCACAGTCTTCAGGGGAACGATCCAATCCCAGCTGTTACATTAGAATCGATATCTTGTTATTGACTTCTGCAATAACACAGATTACAACCCAATGGCAAAACACAAATAAATAAATAAATAAATAAATACATCCCTCTATTAAAAATTAATAGGATATAAGAAAGTTTAATAATGAATACAAGAGCAACGGAAATAGAAATTCAAGAAACAACAACAACAAAAAAGCACAAACCCCTTTCTTGAGAAATGGTTACAGTTTTGAGCGTACACGAAATATGATGCAGGTATATACAAAAAAACCCAAGAACAACCCTGATTATCATTTTTGACCATTTCGGTTACGTTATCCCCTCTAACAATCCAATGTACTCTTATCCGTGACAGCCCTTCACTGATTAGTTAATGTATTCCTTTGTAACCCCACAAAACTTTATATTTATCTACATGCAGTATTTCTGGAATTCTTCAGTGTAACTGGTAGTCTTTCGTGCTACTTGAGTTTGATAACTTGTGTACATTCAGCTAAAAAGAAAAATAAACAGTTTTAAAAATCATGTTTCGATTCCATTAATCTTACTGAACACAGAGAAGCAAGCCATTAAATTCAGTCCACAAACATAGGCCAGTTATTTTATATACACACGTACACGCAAGCGCATAAACACACAAATTAACAGCCTTTGCTAGAAATGGGTTCATATATGTTCACTATGAATATTGGGAAGAAGAAGAGGTTGGATTTATACCCCGCCCTTCACTACCCAAAGGAGTCTCAGAGTGGCCTACAAACTCCTTCCCCTTCCCCTCCCCACAACAGACACCCTGTGAGGTAGGTGGGGCTGAGAGAGCTCTGACAGAAACTGCTCTTTTTCAAGAACACCTTTGACAGAACTATGGCTTGCCCAAGGTCATCCAGCAGCTGCATGTGGAGGAGTGGGGAATCAAATCCGGTTCTCCCAGTTTAGCGTCCGTGCACTTAACCACTACACCAAACTGGCTTTCAAACTGGCAATACTTTCACTTGTTTGCCAATTTCAGTTGCTGAAACCAAATGGAAAGAAATGTACAAATAAACTCTGTCGAAAACATAGAAGCAGCAAGGCAAATTCATTTGGAATGAAGCTTAAGCTTGTCGTTCTGGGCTGTGCAGTAAAGTGCAGAAGCGAAGCAAAAGTAACTAAAAAAACCTTTAAAAATGTTCATCTTGTGCTGGAAGTTGATTAGATTTGGTGCTTTATGAACAACTGGAAAGTGTATTCACCATGTGAGGTGCCACAACTGAGAAGTCCTTGCTATATATTGATTTATCGAATCTCCATGGCTCCATCTGTGAATATGTAAATCTGAAGACTGGAGCCATGAACAGATAAGGCAGATTTTTCTACAGACATTCTACAAATGCCCCAGGGTTGCAGAAAAACCAGAGATTTTGAAAGAAAATGTGGGTTTAAAACCCAGGAAGATATGAGAAGCAATCCCTGTGCCTTTAAGAAATGGATGACCTTTGAGACCTCAGTGTCCATTATTGGAGGTTGCTAGGCAACCACAACAGTACTGCCTGCCTTCAGACCTTGGTTTCTGTCAGTAAAAATCAGAGGGGTGGCCCTTTTTAGGGCTATTTTGGCCTCCCAGTCTACCTCCGATCCTCTCATTAGAAGAATACAGCAGGCATCACCTTTATGTCTGCTGGGAGCATCCATTCAGAAACATATGGCTCAATCATAGGAGGATTCTTGGCTTACAGCCTCCCAAAATTTTGTGGCTGGCCCCAGCAACCCAGGGTAGCCATTTTGTAATTGCCATCCATGGCAGCCATTTTGTGGTGGTGCTTATTCCCTGTTTTCAAAATCCCAAAACTGCCCACAAGCTCAGCAAGATGGGTTCTCCTGTCTTATGCTTTCTTCTTCTGATCCCGAGAAGAAACGAACCCTGAAGACACTTCTCTAAATATGTCTGTGGGGACCATCTGTCTATGACATCACAAGGCAGGAGTCAAAAAGTGTTTTGGCAGCCTGCCCTAGCTTCTTGGCTGACCACATTCCACATAGTGTACCTCAAACAAAAGTGACAGACTGCACTTTTAAAAAACTTAGAAGTGCTGTACAAGCAGCTAAAGGGCTATGAAACAGAGAGCCTTGAGTGACAGGCTGCTCCAAGGAATATGTTTGGTTAACATCTGCTGAGCAGAGAAAGTCTTGAGAGAGGTGCATGCTGAGGAGTCAGATTTTTGCCTTGACTGAGTTGAGTACTGACAGTCTAATTTCAGCCCCAGCTGAGAAGAGTTGAGTACTGACATTTTTGAAATTCAGTCTTAGCTGAGAGCAGTTTAACACAGACAGGAGAACTGGGGGAAATTGGGAAGGGGAAGTGGGTAGTTAGATGGAGACTCCTATTTGGGACAAGGAAAGAGTATAGCTCTTCTAGAGAGAGAAGACAATTCCCTCCCAGTCAAAGAGGGAGTTAGCTCTGAAGAGTGCAGAGATCCCTAATCTGGTGTGGTTAGAAATGGCCTGTAGAGACCTTAAGAATCAGTTAAAAACTCAAGATGAGTACTGGTGTTTCAAGAGAAGGGAGTTGGATACTAGAAGAGTGCACCAGCCTTCTGGAAACCAAGAGAGTCAGAGAATACTCAAAGAAAGTGTACTGGAGTGTTTGGGGAAAACACTGGAACAAAAGCCTCTCAGCATAAAGAAAGAGTCACTGTGGCCCCGGTCACACAGCAAACTTGCCGCGGGAGAGGCACAGATGGTGGGCGGATTATCCGGGCGCGATCACACCCCAACATCTGGGAAGTGGAGCGCACACATGGCTTACCGCCAACAATGCGAGTTAAAAAACTAGTACCTCCAAGGTACTAGTAAATGTTTGCCACAAGCTGCCTCCAGACCTCCATGGTGTGATCGCGCCGGCGCGCGGCATTCCCCTCCGGTCCCTCGTTTACCCGCCGCCGCTGAGGGAAGGACCCGTGGTGTGCCACCGGCGAGTCTGATCGTGTAATCGCGGATCAAACTGTGCCGGGGCAATTAGCCACGCCGCCCCCCCATGATATCCGGCCCGTGTGACTGGGGCCTGTGAACAGCTTAAGAAACTCTTATGACCCTGAAATATAAGTCTCTGCGTGTACTGGTTTTACCTCAGAAATGTCAACTCCTGATTTCACTTGACCTTTCCCCTCTATGTTAAATTGAATATTCTGTTATTTTTGAATTTCAAAATGCCTCAAGTGCCATTTAAGTTGTATCCATTAAAGCAGGCTCCCGATCCTTCCCTCAGGTTCTTGAGCTGAGAAAACAGCCAAAATATCACACTGTGCCAGGGTGGGCCAGAGTTCTTCAGCAAAGAAGAAAACAGTAAAGGGAAAGAAAAATGGAAGGCTCTGTCATAAACGTCTTCATTTTGAATTAAAAGCGTAGACAATAAATCTGGGAATGATGGCAGAAACTCAAGAAGGTAGAAGGGAAAAAACGCACCTGGAATTCGTCCTTTGGTATAATGTAACTGGAGTTTGTTGGCATGTGGCGGATTACCTCATGCACCCAACTGATGTGAGGAAAGAAACAGTGACTGCACTTGCTTCTGTCGCACATTAACCCAACTGTGCAGCACAGAATCAGACTCTGTGTGCTAATTGTGGGCCTCCTTGTTTTGTTCACTTTGAGGCGGCAGAGAGTGGCAATAACAGCGAGAGAAGCAAAAGGTCACCCACGGCAGCAGGTGCCCCAGGAGTGCTGGAACGCACGAGTGAGCGTGTCAACAGTGAAATTATATGGTGTTTTAGTCAAAGGCTGGAGCTTATTAAGCTTCTTTACCGGCGGAGTGCTGGTAAAAGATACAACTCCAGGCAAAATGTGCTGCCAGGATTTAATCTCCTGCATATAAATCAGTTTTTAAAAGCTTTCCTTGGCTTTGCTAACACACTGCAGTGCCTTTGCCCCTGCCTCCGGTGCCCATAGCCCTGTCATTTATATGAATACAAATAAATAAATAAAAATAAAATACAGAAAGAGGATTGTCTCGCTTTCTAACAGATTTCAGCCCGATGGATGTTTTCTTTCTGCCCCAGCTCTTTCCTTAAGACATTTTGGCTTCTGGACTCTGAGGTCCCTGCTTCTACTTTTTTCAGTAATGCGCAGTGTGTAGTGGGGGATTGGACTGTTGAACTGGGAGTTGGAAGACCACGGCTCAAATCCCTGCTTAGCCACAATGCAAAGGTTTCTCAGCCCTGCTGTTTTAACCCCCAAATCTCTACTATTTCCTTTTGTCCTTGTGCAAACTGAAGATGTGGTTCTTCATTTTCATGGCATTTTATGTTTCCTTGCATGGGTTGTACACCTTTTTTGTCAGGCTTGCCAGTCCCCAGGTGGGGGCGGGGATCCCCAATGTTTTGGGCTGTGGCCAGCTGGCTGGTGGGGGAGACCACACCCCCAAACAGCCATCCCCCCGTGCATCATTGGCAACACACTGACACCCCTTCCAGAAGTGACATCATCATGTTGACAATGTCACAGTGATGCTCTACTTTTTGGGCAAAACTCTATGGTTTGTAGCTGTTTATACCATAGAGTTTTGCCCAAAAAGTAGAGTATCACCCTGATGTCGCTGGTGAAAGGATGGCACTTCTGGAAGTGATGTCAGCACATCGCTGATGTCCCTGCCCACCTCCAGAACACCCTCAAACCCCCCCCCCCGCCAGCAGGCAGAAGATGCCTGGCAACCCTATTTTTCATGTACATTTTTTGAATGTATCTTCTGGGAGCTAGTTATTTCACGGACTGTCAGCCCCCTTACAGTCCTGCTTGGACACTTCGGTCTTTATCTCAGGCCCTTCCCCGCTTAGGGTTGCCAGGTGTCTTATGCCTGCCAGGAGGGGGATTTGGAGGGCATTTCAGAGGTGGGCGGGGATGTCAGCGACATGCTGACGTCACTTCTGGAAGTGACATCATGCACCAGTGATGCCGGCTGACACTCTACTTTTTGGGCAAAACTCTATAGCAAAAACAGCTACAAAACATGGAATTTTGCCCCAAAATTAGAGCGTTGCCCCTGATGGCTGTTTGGGGGTGAGGTTTACCCCTCCGACCAGCTGGCCAGTGGCTGGCCAGAGCCTACAAAATCGGGGATCCCCCACCCCCGCCTGTGGACTGGCAAGCCTACCCCCACTATTTCCACTTTCTCTTCCTGACAGCTGCTCTAGCCTATCCTCTTTTCCTGTTTCCTTCTCTTCTTCCAACTCATCAGTCAACCTATCTTTATCTGCTCCCCTGTCTTCAGCTTTCCCGCCATCCCTCCCCCAGCAGCCTCTTTCCCCGAAAAATCTGACCCGGTAGCATGATGGCTGCTGGGCTTGGCCCAGTTGTGTGGTGCCTTCCAGGCTGATTGGTTTGGGTGGTGAGTCTCCAGTGGTCCCTGCCAGGCCTGTCCCCAGTGAGTCCTTCTCTATCAGGAGACATAACAGGGAAAGGGGACCCATTCCATGGCTATTTTGGCCTCAACCCCTGCTCTCCCCAATGGTTTTGCTTCTCAGAAACCCGCAATTTGAAAGGTCTGCAGTATTTTGGTAGTTGTCTAGCTGCCTCCAAAATGGTGACTGAGAGCTCAGTGGGCATTATTTTCTTAAAGCTTCCAGCCATGTTTCTTTTACTTCCGGCCGTGTTTCTTTTACTAATCCCCAATTTTCTTTTTCTTTTAAAGATTTCAGATTTTTCTGCAAACCTGGGACTACCTTCAGGTTTGTAGAGACACCCCGCCCCCATCTGTCCCTAGCTCAGTTTTGTGGATCTGTTAATCCAACCTCTATGGTCTGCTTTGGAATTAGATACGATTATATGTATAAATGATATATACTGTATATGCAAATATGTACAGTATCAATACAGTCCAAAATCTATACACCATGGGTTAGACCCAAAAATCCATCAGCGAAAGACATAGGCAATTATGAATTTTCTCCAATTCCCCTCCCCCCACCAGCCTCCACTAGAGATGATTCCTAGAAGAATAATTGCCATGCAGGTGTGTAAGCTGCAGGGAGGAGGGGAAAGGCAGTAAAACCATCTTACCTGTCTCTTCTGCAAAAACCATTGTTTAGTGAATAACAGTACCATTCAAGAAAGTTCACATTAGTGTTAGCAATGAGGAAATCTTTCTACTTCTTCACCCAAAGAGTGATTAACACATGGAATTCACTGCCACAGGAGGTGGTGGCAGCTACAAGCATGGACGGCTTCAAGAGGAAATTAGATAAACATATGGAGCAGAGATCCATCAGTGGCTGTTAGCCACAAGGTATAGATAGGAACCCTGGGGCAAGTGATGCTCTGTATTCTTGGTGCTTGGGGGGGGCAACAGTGGGAGAGCTTCTAGTGTCCTGGCCCCACTGATAGACCTCCTGATGGCACCTGGTATTTTTGGCCAATGTGTGACAGAGGGTTGGACAGAATGGGCTTAGGGTTGCCAAGTCGTACCTCATCCTGGAGCGCGGGACTCCTGGGTCTATCCTGGAGCAAGCGCGCGCCACATCCACATCACCAGGAAGTGACACAACCACGCCGGGCACGCTGGGGGCGGGGCCACGACCATCCGTGGGAAAACCACAGAGTTTTCCCTCGGATGACCATGGCCCTGCCCCCAGCGTGCCTGGCGTGGCCACGTCACTTCCTGGTGACGTGCACGTCGGAGTGGAGTCCCCCCCCGGGGACCGATCCGGCGGCGGTGGGGCACAGCTGCCGTTTGCCCCGACGCAAACATGTCAATTTCACACCTGAAGCTCTGACTCCGGCTGCAGTTTCTTTCCTGATCCTGTTTTTTGGGTGTGAAATTGACATGTCTGTGTTGGGGCAAAAGGGCGCTGTGCTGCAAGGCAGCTCTAGTGAGAAATCGCCCAGGGTGTCTGTTGTGGGGAGGAGAGAGGAAGGGAAAGGAGACTGTAAGCCACTCTGAGACTCCTTTGGGTAGTGAAGGGTGGAGTATAAATCTCTTCTTCTTCTCTTCTTCTCTTATGTTCTTATGAAAAATATTTCTCATTGAGATAAATTTAGGGGTGAATGTAGGCCGAAGAATAGATGCTTTCAAGTTATGGTGCTGGAGAAAACTCTTGAGAGTCCCTTGGACTGCAAGGAAATCATATCAGTCAATCCTAAAAGAAACCAACCCTAACTGTCCCCAGGATGGCCAAATACTGAAACTGAAGCTCAAATACTTTGGCCATCAAATGAGAAGGGAGCACTCACTGGAGAAGACCCTGATGCTGGGAAAGACTGGTCAAAGAAGATGGGGATAGCACAGGATGAGATGGTTAGTGTTATCGATGCAACAGTGAATATGAAATTAAGCAAACTCCGGAGGACAGCAGAAGACAGGAGGGCCTGGCGTGATGTGGTCCACGGGGTTGCAAAGAGTCAGACTCGACTATACGACTGAACAACAACAACAATGTGGGCAATGGTGGAGTATGAGGAAACAGTGGTCACAGGACTCAGCTGCTAAAGGTGGCAGGCATTGTCTAGAACCATGTGTCCTCGTTTGTTATTTATGGTGTAAGCATCACAAGGTAAGGGACCATCACTCATAACACAATGCATGTTACATGCAGTGGAAATAGGCTTGCCAAGTCTCCCGGGGGGGTGGGGAAACCCCCGCCCCAGAGGCCCGTTCCCCGCCGCCAGCTGATCGGGCCCCGGGGGGAACTCTACCCCCACGTGCACGTCACCCGGAAGTGACGCAGGTACGCCGGGGGCGCTGGGGGTGTGGCTAGGACCATCCGAGGGAAAACTCTATGGTTTTCCCTTGGATGGTCCTGGCCCTGCCCCCAGCATGCCTGGCGTACTTCCAGGTGACAGCCAGGAGTCCCCCGCTCCGGTAAGTTTCTGACTTGGC
Organism: Gekko japonicus; assembly: GCF_001447785.1. Lineage (NCBI taxonomy): Eukaryota > Metazoa > Chordata > Lepidosauria > Squamata > Gekkonidae > Gekko > Gekko japonicus. The sequence goes on along the minus strand of NW_015170346.1, from coordinate 83,781 downwards.
AACCCTAAGTTGAAATCTGGCTATTGTTTCAATCTCTCCCAGCGCATAAAAAGGTATATCCCATAAATGATAAACTTGCATCTCATCTGGCTGATAGAGACATATAGTCCCATAATAATAACAACAGTCCCTGGCCATTCATTACACGGGGAGCCACTGTTATCACTCCTGTTCACCATCATGCACTGGGCTCCCGAACTTGCTCATGAGCTTGTTGATAAAGCCGCAAGCCCAAGCGATAATCAGTTTCTCCCAGAGCCCTCCCCAGCAAGTCTAATGGATTTAAATGGACTCAACTGGGACCAGCAATCGAGGCCTTGCACTTTCCATTTCTAAAAAAAGGAGTGAGCCAAAGATGTACTCCTAGACGGTTTCCAGGCCTTTAATGCCAGCCAATTATTTCTCCACGGATACCATGCTTGGTTGTAGGCTATCTTCTCGTTAGCTGCAGATGCAGAGGGGAGACTTGTTATTACTCAAGTGGAACAAATAAAGGCTTGCCCGTGGAGGGATCACAGTGGGGGGCAGAGCTGGATGTGCTAACAAAACTGGAATCAATCGATCCAACCTCCCCGTCCCCGTCCCCTTTCTGAAAGCATTACGAGAATACTGAGCTGCAAAACCGACTCAATCTTCGGGCCTGAAACAACTTCTCAGAAGTAATATTCACTGTCACTTCTGCACAAGGGGAAGGGCTTCCCTCCCCCTCTAAAACAATCTCTAACAGCTTGGGTTGCAACCCCCCACCTCCCATTGCAGCTGGTGATGAGACTAGAGCTGAGTGGGAAGTCCTTGAGGTTCCCATTTCATTTGAACAGAGAGATTTTGCAGCAAACAGAATCCTACCACCAGGGCTATTTTGGGGCAGAAACGCACAGGAATGGAGTTCCGACTGGCTTCAGAGTTGGCCACCCCACACTACAGCCAAAACTGCTGCACACGTGTGGCTACAGAGGAAAGGCCTGGAGAGCGACCCCCCGGCAACTCCAAGGTGGGCAGGTCAAGGGGGGCACTGGAAGGATCGGGGAGGCATTTAAATGCCTCCCCGTGCCTTCCCTGGCTTGTCCAAGGGAAGGCATGGGGGTGTGGCCTAATATGCTAGTGAGCTGTACTGTCAGAGGTGTGGCCTGCTATGCTAATGAGTTCCTGCTGGGCTTTTTCTACAAAAAATAGCCCTGCCTACCACCAAGAATCTGTTGGAGTGCGCGACTCAGCATGCCTGGACACTGGGGGGCGCTGCACCATTCAACGTGTGTAGAAGTGTTATCTTCTTGCATGGAAGATTAGTGGCTCCCCTTAAGCTGGGAGCTTCCCTCTGACCTCTCCCCTCTCTCTGTCCTGGAGTCACGTGTCTCTACAGGTCTCTCCTGTAGAAACGATGCCTGCATACTTCCGTATGTGCGATGCCGGATTATCTGGTAGGGTTGCCAACCCCCCCCCTGGTTTTCCAGGGGTCCCACATTTTTTGGGGGTCCTACCTGCCGCTGGCCAGATGGCCGGCGGGGAAGCCCCAGCCCCAACACCCCCAACCACCCATCTCTCCCCCTTTAAGGGTGTGGAACCCATGTTTCCTCCCAAGCCTGATCTCCGCAAGCTTGCAGGGAAATGCCAGCTTCGTGCTCTTAAAAGGGAAACGTGGCTGCTCTTAAAGGTGAAATGCCGGCTCCTGCATTTAAAAGGGAAACGCCGGCTCCTCTAAGTGCAGGGAACTGCCGTTTCTGGAGATCTGGCGCACGGGCGGGTGGGGGCGGCGGCGGACGTCCCCAACGTGACGTCATCACATCAGGGATGCCCCGCCCCCTCCAGGAACGCCCCCAAATTCCCCCACTGGGGGTGGAAGATGGACTTGGCAAACCTATTATCAGGCCACTTGTGATAGGGTAAGTACTCTGTAGAACTTTCGTTCCGACTACAACCCGAATGAGAACCGAATCTGCTTGGATAAATCCAAGTGGGTGGCTTTGTCGGTCTGAAGCAGCAGAACAAAGTTTGAGTTCCAGTGTCACCTTTAAGGGAAACAGAGTTTTGTTCTGAGTGTGAGCTTTCGTGTGCATGCGGAGTCACCAACCATTACATACAGGGAGAGGTCGGGGAGGGGAGGGTGTTGTCAGGAAGGGCTTATTAAGTAGCTGAGCAAGTATAGCTAAGTTTGGGATCTTACTCTGATCTGGGGAAAGTCAGGATATGAAGATTTAAATAAATAAGATTTTGTTCTGGTTGTCACTGATAAGGGCAAATTAGGAACACGTAGAGCTAGGAAAATGTTTCCTGTCCACTCAGAAATCACAAAGCAAATATTGTTACAGCTCTTTGGGGGCAAAAAAAAATAATTATAAGCAAAGTTAAAGTGCTTTGTCTGATTTCGTTGAAGATTTTCATGCCCTGCTTTGGCTGAGTTCAAGTTGAAACTCCAGTAAGTTATAATTATTCTAAAGTGTACCATTTGTCTCTTTAAAATACCTGGGCTGAGCATGATTCTGCATCCTTTGAATTTGGTTCGGTACAGCTGGATTGAAAACAGGGGTCCCTGCCACACGGCAGGGAAAAGGACGGTCGAACTGCGGCTAATCTGAGCCACATCAAAGTGGAGACGGCACGGTGGGATCTCACGGATTCCCCGAGCCGTGGCGCCGTCGCTCCCCGGCACGATCAGATGCCGGGGAGAAAGTGATGGTGGGAAGGGGAGGCTGGCGGACTGCGCATGCTCACGCATGCGCAGTTCGGCCAGGAGCCGGGGATGCGCCGGCGCAAGGACGCACCAGCGATCCCACGGCCGCATTTGCCGCGGCCCATACGAAAGAACCACCCAGGTAGGTGGTTCTTTTTTGGTGCGCTTCATGGGCGGGATGGGACGGATCGGAGACGGTAGCACGACGTTCCCCAGATGTTGATGTGAGATCACGCCCGTTTGCTCCGGCCCCGATCCGTCCTCCTCCCTGCCCAAACGGCTCGTATGAACAAGGCCAGGGATGGGCAGATTCCTGTCATTCTGTCCTGTCCTTGTTCTGGAATTAGGCTATACATAGAAACATTTCTGAAATTCAGTCCAGAAACTGGTACATATGCACTTGGTTGCAGCTTTCTGTTTCTTCAGCTCATGTACATCACACGCACATTGTAAATAAAACATTGTCAAAACGAAGCTTTTACCACACAAAAATATCTTGAGACAACATGACATACAATCAACTCACAATTGCTTTTTTTTGCAGTGTTTCATCCATGGGCAGAGGCACATTAGTAGTGCAGAAGACATGAGCATAAAATGAAGGAACTCAAAGCAGCTGTACACTCCCCATGCTCTCAAAATTGTGAATTCTAGTTGTCAGGTAAAATAATGAGCCATCCCCAGCACCTCTATTCGTATGAGATATACCAATCCAGCTCACCTAGAAAGAAAGGGATGGACCATGGCTTAGTGATAGAGCATGGCTTTGCATGTGGAAAGACTCAGGTTCAGTCCTTGGGATTTCAGGTCACACAGGTGTTGAAGTAGGCCTCTCTTTGCCACAAGGCTCTGGAGAACTACTGCCACTGTAGATGACACTGAGTGACATAGAGCTGCTGTGTGACTTGGTATGAAGCAGCTTCATATGTTCAAAATCAATAACAGAGCTATTCAATGAGTAAAGCCATAGTTACGTCTCCTGTTTTGTGTATCTTGCATATTGCGATCTTGTCATTTGCGCTTTTATTATTTTTATTTTTGCAATAAAAGCAAGCATAAGGTAACAGAGTTTTGAAATGGTTTCTTTCCCGTAATCTGCTCTCTCTCTCTCTCCCCCCCTCCTTTACCTGATTTAAGAAAGGAAACCGTGACTTGATTGTTCCCAAAAGTGAGAGCATGAAAGCATTATTTCTGTGACATCAGTTTGCCACATCCGTACAAATTTAATTTCCAAACACTTTGGAAGCCACGGGGGTGCTTGAGCAGAATGCATTTGGAATCAATAGAGGATAATTTCATTCCAAAATTGAAATGTGTCTCTGTGCGTCTGTGACAGGGAGGGGTACCTTTCCCTAGTATTAATAGCCTTCTCAGGAACAATTACAAGCCTTGATTTCCACCAGTTCAATTGCTCTTGGCAAAATATGAATCGAAAACACCGTTGGCCAATTTAATACGGCAGCATTTTGGAATCTAGTAGGGAAATGGACAGGAACTCTTGAAAATGATCCTAATCATGATGCTAATGAGAGAAAGGCAGAGAATGGTCCCCGATAAGCATCAGAGTGCCTGTCTTTTTGCATCTACCATTATCTTTTATTTTCCTTCAGGATTCGTGGTATCTTAGCAACCGTGGAGGCCCGAGAGCCTTAATGGCTCCAAAAATGACATGCTAGGAAATCTATCGCTGAAGGCCCGGTGCTTAGAGTAATGATGTTCTTTGATGGTGGATCTCAAGCCACATAGATACCGAAGGATTAATAGCTTTCCTTGCATGGGTTGTCATTTTTGGGGAGGTTGTACAGATGCCTTGAAACAAGGAAAAAGTGCTCAGTGGTCCAGGATTAATCAAAGTAGATTTCCTTATATATTCACCCTCCATCTAATTAACAGAGCTATTTTTTTTTTTAAAAAAAAACGGCTTGTGAAACAACCTTGATCTATGGTTCTGGAGAAGTTGGTGCATAAGGGTGTGAAGAATTCCCCAACGAATTGGCAGCCATATTTAATATTTATTATCAGCGGATGGTCGGCTGGTGATTCCAAGGCTCACGCTCAAGCCTATTAGCTGCTTGACTGCTGCTCGTTGCTCTTGGATCATCCAGGCTGAAAGGGCAGCCCAGAGAGAGTGACTGGGAAAGCACCATGTGGCGGGTGAGCGTGTGTCAGCTGTTTATTATTAATATTCCACAGATTTCCGTGCTGTGACAGGTCAAAGGAAACCAGTAGACACATTACGCGCCAGGAAAAAGCGGACTCAGAATTGGTTTCCAGACAAAGATTGGGGTAATAGTGGTCTCAAAAGAACCAGAAAATCCCCAGGAGGAAAAACAAAACTGAAGTGAAAACCGAAGGCGCAAAAATGCATGCGGACATTGGAGGTAAATCAAAGCAATTTCTGGCCAGAACCAATGAAAAACAATGCAGGTGAGAAAGACCCTTGTTTTCCTCCTTCAGGTTCTTGCAGTCCCCCCCCCTTTCTATGTTTCTTGTTACAGGAAAGTTAGAAGAAGAAGAAGAGGAGGAGGAGGAGGAGGAGGAGGAGGTTGGATTTATTCCCCGCCCTCCACTACCCAAAGGAGTCTCAAAGCGGCTTACAAACTCCCTTCCTTTCCCCTCCCCACAACAGACACCCTGTGAGGTAGGTGAGGCTGAAAGAGCTCTGACAGAAACTGCTCTTTTTTCAAGAACAGCTGTGCCGGAACTATGGCTTGCCCAAGGTCATCCAGCAGGTGCAAGTGGAGGAGTGGGGAATCAAACCCGGTTCTCCCAGATTAGAGTCCGCGCACTTACCTACTACACCAAACTGGCTGAGGAGCAGGATGCCTCCACACACTGGGTGCAAGAATGTGTAAGGATACAGGCCCAATCTGCATTTGCTATGTAAAGCTGTTTCATTCTGCTGTGGCACCAGCTTCCTTTGCCTTCCATCTGGCTCAGTATAAAAAGCTCGCCGTCTGCATCAGGATAGAGGGAGAGTGCGCAAGAGAGGGGGGAAGAGTGGCCTCCCAGGAGTGCTGGCAGGGCACTGCACTGTGGGAAGGAAATGACACCTGCGACCACCCCCGAAAGTAAAGGGGGTGACCTGGCAGAGGGGGAGGCAGAGGAGGAGGGGCAGGAAAGATGAAACAAGCTGGGTAAAAAACAGAAAACACACAGCAGTGGCCTGTCTGGGGACAGCCCCAAGAAATAACAAATGGTTCAGGGGTGGGTGTGCTTTCAAACCCCCCCCCCCAATACGATTGCAGAAAAATGTTTCCTGGCTGCTTTTGAACACAGACAACTGGATTTTCAGCTAACTAGTTTCCTTTGTGATAATTCGTGTCTCTCCTTAGAAAACAGGGGAAGGGGGGGAGAGTTCGGCTCCAGTTGTCTGCTTATCGCTCACAACGGCTTGAGGGCTGGGAGGAGCAATTAAACCATCTTAAAACCAAATCCACATAACATGGTGGGATACCGTAGTGACCTTGGAGTCACCACTAAATAGCAATAAAATGATGCAGACAGCCGATGCTGAGACGAAACAGCAGGAGAGCGGATGCGGCATGAAATACAGACAGAAATTTGTGAGATGATGTGAGATCGTTGGCAGAGCAGCAGGAAAGACCAATGCAGATTGGATCACAGTCTTTCCATTCCACAAAACAAATATCCACCCCAAGTTTCCTTCCTTCATTCCAGAAACCCAATGAAGGCACCCTTCTCTTGTCTTGAACACCACTGCATACATGTGAAAATTTGTTTCAGCATGGGTTTTCTTTTTTTTTCAATAAGTGTTTTTTATTTTGAACAATATATACAACAGTACATTCATAACATATATTGACGCTATGCAATAATCAACTTTCTCAACCTTTAAGAGCCCTTTTAAAAATATAACAGATCTTTGTAATAAGAGTTGTTTGGAATCACTTCTTCTTCTACTAGATAGTTCACCACTGGGAACCAAGTTGTTTGAAAACTTTTTTGGTGAGAGAGAATTTTACCATATATAAAGTGCTCCCAAAGTTTGTTTTGCCAACATGGGAGAGTAGGTTCATTTTTGTTCTTCCAATACTGGGCTATAGTTATGTGTGCAATAGCTAATAATGTTGCTATTAATGTTCTAGTGACTTTTCTTTCACAGGTATCTGGGATGACATGGGTTTTCTTGAATACATGAACACTGAATCTGACCATTGATCCTCAGTCCATTGATCCATCCAGGTCAATATTGACTACTCAGCCTGGCATCGCCCCCCCCAGCTGAACCCTTTCATATAATCTACTGCCTGGCCTTGAGGATTCTGGGGTTTGAACCTGGGACCTTCTGCATGCCAAGCAGATGTTCTACCCACTGAGCCACAATCCCTCTTCTGTTAATGCCTCTGAGCATGTTGTAGGGGGTTGGAGGAGATGATCCTGTCTCCAAGTGCTCTGAAGATGGGATGCAGAATGGAAGTCTAGCCGCTGAGCATCCATCAGTAGTGATTTGGGATCTGACACTTTGAAACAGACACGGGAACAGTTTGAATGCCACCATTTGTCGTTTCCTCCCTGGGGAAGAGTCAGTGGTCAGCTCTCCCAAGGTAAAATGGAGACCAGGAGGCATTAATCAGCAGAGGCTTTATTTGTCTAACCCAACAACATGTATGGATGAGTTTTTTGGGGGAGGAGGGGTGCACTCAGGTTGCTGTAGCTCCTGAGCAAACAAAACCTTGATCCGTACATACTGAGAAGCCTCAAACCGGGAGCTCTAATAAGCAAATGAGAGGTGACCCGAAGGGGGTGGCGTGTACCTCCCACTGATATCCCAAAGAATGGATGCTAATGAGTTGTGTTGAATGTAGAGCCCTTGGATGTTTTGCAAGCCACACTCTAATGAGTAATTATTTTGTAAGTAACTGCAGAGGGAGGTGTGCCCCGAAGCATACACAACGAAGATTAAACCTTGCTATATTTCTGTTATTGCTGCGCTCATAATTTTGGTCATTAGATGCGGAACACATTGCATTTTTACTCCCATACTGGGGCGTGCCAATGTAGCCTCATGCATTAATTTGGACTTGCCATGTGCCACCACGTAGATCATATTTGACTGTTTACTTTGTGTATACCAATAAGGCAAGGAGAAAAGGGGGGGGGTCGGTGGCAGCAGTGGAAGGTTCCACTCGGGAGCCTTCGGTGAGCACACCTAAGCGCATGCAAAGCTCATTAAAAAGCCTACATGGGAGTGAATGTGATTAAGCACAGGACTGGAGGCTTCCAAAATTGCCCTGTTTTTCGTTCTTCTGGATGCACGCCCCAGATCCTCCCCCCCCCAAGATATCCTTAACCTTGTTTATACCTTTGCAGGGAGGGGTTGCCAGGTCCCTACCTGCTGCCAGTGGGGGGATGAAGCCTCTTCGTCGGGATCTTCTGGCACATGTGCTATGCGCGGACACTGCAATGACATCACCCAGAAGTGACATCATTGCACGAGGCACATCGCCAGATGTCCCAAGTTAGCCCGATCTTGTCAGATCTTGGAAGCAAAGCAGGTTCAGCCCTGTTTGGAACATGGATGGGAGACCACCAAGGAAGTCCAGGGTTGCTACCCAGAGACAGGTGATAGCAAACCACCTCTATTTATCTCTTACCTTGAAAACCCTGCGAGGTGCCATCAGTCAGCTGCCATCTGACAGCACTTTCCACCACCGATAATTCCAGGACAACAAGGGCAAATGTTGATTTCACCCACTAATGTATAACCGTAGTCCATTCAACTAGAGATATCACAGGGTGGGGCCTATTGCCATGCAATCTCATGGTGCTCAAGGGCTGGGCATTAGGTAAGCTGGGGAAAACCCTCAAGAGGTGGAATGAGTAAAGACGTAGCTCTGCCATGAATGGTCTTAAGTGCCTTGTGCAATTGGACGGCACGTTTCCGTCCCCGTCTCAAGGGTCAGACTTTGAAGGGCTCCGGGTTCTGCTCCTGTTACCAGTAATCTTGCCTTCCTCGTTTGAATGGTCAAAAATGCAACTTTTTAAGCCTGCAAAGAAAATGATTAATGGTATTTCACTGGATGGGACTTTCTTAAGAGTTTTGCAATTGAAATGACTGGCAGAAGAAGAACCAAACCGTTCTCAAGAGCCATTTCCAAGCATGATTATTGCAGACCACTTACAGTTGAGAACTGAGCACTAAAATACTTCTCATGTAAGCGTCATAAAGGAGGAGGAGGAGGAGGAGGAGAGGAAGAAGAGCTGGTTCTATACCCCTCCCTTCACCTCTCAAATGAGTCTCAGAACGGTTTAGAATCTCCTTCCCTTCCTCTCCCCACAACACACACCCTGTGAGGTACATGTAGGTGGGGCTGAGAGAGCTCTGAGAGAATTGTGACAGACCCAAGGTCACCCAGCTAGTAGCATGTGGAGGAAGAATAGTGTATCAAACCCGTTCTCCAGAAAAAGTTTGCCGCTGTTAACCACTACACCAGACTGTTAGTAGTAGTAGTCAGGGCTTTTTTTGTAGAAACAGCCCAGCAGGAACTCATTAGCATAATAGGCCACACCCAACAGCAGAAGCTCATTAGCATATTAGGCCACACCCCTGACAGCTCAGCTCATTAGCATATTAGGCCACACCCCGTGCCTTCCCTTGGCTTCTCCCGGGTGCCCCGCGGCTGCTGAGAGCCCGGGCAAGCTGGCCCTTGGAGGGGAGGGAAGGCACAGGGAGGCATTTAAATGCCTCCCCAATCCTTCCAGCCCCCCCTGGCCTGCCCGCCTTGGAGTTGCCGGGGGGTGTCGCTCTCCAGGCCTTCCCTCTGTAGCCACACATGCAGAGGTTTTGGCTGCAGTGGGCGTGGCCAACTCTGAAGCCAATCAGAACTCCATTCCTGTGTGTTCCTGCCCAAAAATAGCCCTGGTAGTAGTAGTATAGGGTTTCCCTATGAAGAGTGACTCCAGTCTAACTGAACAATTTCAATCAGAACCCAAGAAGTAGGGAGAAATGCCCCAGCTTCTGAAAGAGCCAGGGGAGAGAAGACAGAAGTCTCTTTCAAAAAAAGGGTTTTGTGTGCTAAAAGAGCCAAAGCCCCCCCCTTGTGGAATGGGCCTGCCCGAGGAGGTCAGGAAGGCTCCCAGTCTCCTGGCTTTCTGCAAACTATGCAAAACTGAATTATTCAAGAGGCCTTTTCTATGCAGGCAATAGACATGTACTGTACTAAATGATTCACAAAGTCACTTAGAAAAATTATTAGGGGCTATGGTCTATACGACTGTGTTTCGCTTGCTGAAACGAGGATCCTCCTGTGGAGCTTTGTGTCGTTTAATGTGTCCTGTTAATACTTCTGCTTGGCTTCAGTCCTGTTTCTAGACTTCTGGTTGGTTCTACAGCCCTAATCCTATCGCACTGTTTATTGCACGTCACATCCGCCGATCGTATTGACCCACTCTGTGTCATCCGCCTGGAGTCCAAGTGAGAAAAGCAGACGATGAATAACCTAATGTAAACATAATGTAAATGTAAAAAAAAGGGGGGGAAGGCTAGAAAGAGAGAGAAATACAGGGTATACAGAAGACTGGTTTCATTTCTACGGGAAAGAAGAGCAGAATTGTACACCTCTGCAACAAGGAAACAAACAAACATTGAAAGGAACCCCTTCAAATCTAGCTGCTGAAAAACCTAAAAATGAAATGGTCTTTAGCCAGACTATGAGCAAGTTTGGAAGGGGTTGTGTGCAACACGCAACTGCAAAACAAACAAACAAACCCAAAAACAAACAAATCCAAACAGTGGTTTCAGTCTCTGTGGTCACTTGTGGGGGGAAAAAGGCCCCTCCTCCTAAGCACAAACATGGTGGAGTGAGCAACTCAGCATACCTGGGCACTGGGAGGCACTACATCACTCTGTGTGTGTATCTCCTTGAATGGGATGCCTCCCTTTGTCTTAACCTGGGAGCTGCCCTCTGACCCTTTCTCTCTCTCTCACTTTGTCCTCTCACTGTCTACACATGGCCTTCCATGGGTACACATGTATCTGCAGGTCTCTCCTGTAGAGACAATGCCCTCCTACTCCCACACACATGATGCTGGGCAAGCTGGCTACTATTGGTGATAGGGGAAGTACTCTTTAGATTAGGCTTCATTCTTGTCTTTTGACTGCAACCTGAATGTGAATTGGATCTACTGGAATAAATGTAAGTTTACTTTTTTTGCACTCTACTTCTTGGTAGATTTATTTACTGCACTCAGTATCACGCTTCTATGACTGGGCAAACTCTGCTATATTAACCAAATATCCCAATTCAAAACACCTCTTTGACCAGTTGCTGGACATCCCATAGATCAGGTTTTATCCAGAGAACAGTCCAAAGTGGAGGGGTTTTTTTCCAGCAAGACTGAATTATTATTATTAACAGCAATAGCCAGGGCTCTTTTTGTAGAAAAAGCCCAGCAGGAACTCATTAGCATAATAGGCCACACCCAACAGCAGAAACTCATTGTCATATTAGGCCATGCCTCTGCCAGCACAGCTCATTAGCACTATGCGCCCACCCCCCTATGTTACCAGAGTTGTGGTCATCCAGCCACACCCACCTTTTGCTTGTTATTCTGTTTACCTTGTTTGTTGTCAAAACCCAGGGCCTTTTTTCGTAGCAGGAACTCCTTTGCATGTTAGGCCACACACCCCTAATGTAGCCAATCCTAATGAATTTCTACTGTTGGGTGTGGCCTATTATGCTAATGAGTTCCTGCTGGGCGTGGCCAACTTGGGAGCCAGCCGGAACTCCGTTCCTGTGCGTTCCTGCCCAAAAATAGCCCTGGCAATAACAAAACTGGGTGGGTCTCACTATAATATGACCGGAACATTGCTAGATAAAAGGAAACGTTCTATTTGGTGTAGTAGTTAAGAGCAGCGGACTCTAATCTGGAGAACCATGTTTGATTCCCCACTCCTCCACATGCAGCCAGCTAAGTGACCTTTGGTCAGTCACAGTTCTTTCCGAGCTGTTCTCTCTAGAGCAGTTCTTGCAGAGCTCTCTCAGCCCCACCTACTTCACAAGGTGTCTGTTGCAGGAAGAGGAAGGGAAGGAGATTGTAAACTGCTCTGAGGCTCCAAGTGAAGGGTAGGGTATAAATCCAACTGTACTTCTTTCTCCAGCTTTGGACTGCTGTGAACCTTGCAATCTACCCAGAAGGTCACTGGATCTCCTAGGGTCTGGTTGTCAGTCTCCTGGTGGGGGCGAGGGTTGATAGGTTTAATTTGTCCTTCTCTTCTACTGATACAAAATGTTAGAAAGAAGGTTTTGGAATCACTGCGGAGACTAGATCAAGAGGTTATTAATTTAGATACTATTTTACTACACCAGTTTGGTGTATCGTCAGGTCGCTGCGAGAACTGTGTCGGTGGCAGAGCTGTAATTGAAAGTTTACCTCATTTTGTATTTAGTTGTTATTTGTCTATAAGAGATTTATATTACCCTTATGGAGCAAGTTTCCTGGCTGTTCACATGATTTTCATCTGTTATACCTCTTGGCTGGTAATGATAGACGTGTCACTTTGTCTATAGTAAAGTTTTTATGGTATGCCCTTAGTTCAGACAGGTGTACATTAAAAATATCTCTGGGATTAAGTATTAGTGGGGCTGTTGTTTTATTAGCTTCGCCAATAATGTGCTTTGGGCACATAGGCGGTCTGATTTTCAAACAGGAACAGGTGGGGGAAATCCCCTGCCCCACCTCCTATTTCCCACCACTGCTCAGACCAACAGCGGGATAAAAATACATTTTTTAAAAATGGCCCATGGTGTGATGTCACTTCCTGAGAAACACAGAAGTGATCTTATGCCTCTCTATGAATTGCTGAAACTCTATGGTAAAATCCCATTGGCTCTGCCCTCTATGTCCCTACCACCCCAGGAAACCATGGGAACAGCATTAGGGGTGAAACGGACCCATTTCTATTTGTTTCCTGCCTTTGTATGGGAATTAGCAAGATCCTCCTGGTTTTTTGAAGAACTGGTCCTAGCTCTTTATGAAGGAACTCAACAGGTTTAATTAGACATAATACAACTATGCCAGGCTACAACATTTCTTTTTACCCAGGATTTTAATTACAGGCTATACCTTTCCAGCTGTTTTATGGTTTGCTTCTTGTCTGAAGTCTGTTTTATGGATAGTTTAATGCGTTGGGTTTTTTGTTTTTGTTTTTGCTTTCCCTGGGCTTGTTTTAATAGCTTGTTTGTTTTTCTATTGATAACTTTTTAAAATTTTAATTGTAAGTCACCTTGAGCAGGACTTCGTAGAGGCAGCATAAATATCTTCTAAATAAACAAATAAGAATTAGGCAAAATGTGACTCCCTATTTTGCACAAGAGAGAAATGGAGGTTTGAGGGGTTACGACTCATGAAAAATTCAATATCAAGTTTGCTAATGCATTCATTCCACTTTGGATACAAGACAAGGGAATTCAGAAGGCTGGGTGGGGGAGGACTTTGGGGACATGTCTGCCTGCTGAATAAGATCTAGGCTGGTCTTTTGTTTCCCTTCCTGTTGCAGGTATTTAAGCCATGGCTAGAAGCCAAAATGATCAGGGGATTAGAGCAGCTGCCCCATGAGGATCAGTTAAAATGCTTAGGGCTGTTCAGCCTCCAGTAAGGGGAGACATGATAGAGTCTTATAAAATTATGCATGGCATAGAAAGAGTAGACAGGAAGAAATGCTTCTTCTTCTCCCATAATACTAGAACCCGGGGTCATTCCCTGAAGCTGAAGGGCGGGAGATTGAGGACAGACAAAAGGAAGGCTTTCTTCACACAGTGTATAGTTAACTTGTGGAACTCACCGCCACAGGAAGTGGTCATGGCCGTCAACGTGAAAGGCTTTAAAAGGGGAGTGGGCACATTCGTGGAGGACTGGGCTACCAGTGGCTGTTAGTTATGACGGATATCCACTCCCTCCAGTAGCAGAGGCTTTGTGCCTCTCTAGATCAGTTGCTCAGGAGCACAGGCAGGAGGATACTGTTGCACTCCTCCTGTTTGTGGGCTTCCTATTTATTTAATTATTTGATTTATATCCCGCCCTCCCAAAGGCTCAGGGCGGCTCACATGCTGCAAAGCCGAGGTATAAATTACAATAAAACATATAATAGAATACAGTATTTAAAACAACAGTAAAAATCATTCTATAACACGGTGCTGAACCTATATAAATCTTCCGAGATGGGAACAGCCACCCAAATTTGGCGGCCAGGTATCTCAGTAGCGCGGTCTCCCGCTACGCTGTTCTGTCAGGCCATGCCTGCCTCCCTTTAGTAGGGCAGCCGATGACACACTACCTCGATGGTAAGATCGTGGCAGCGGCGGCTCCTACTCGAACGCCTGGCGGAAGAGCTCCGTCTTGCAGGCCCTGTGGAACTGCATAAGATCCCGCAGGGCCCGGATCTCCTCTGGGAGCTCGTTCCACCAGGTAGGAGCTGCCACCGAAAAAGCCCTGGCCCTAGTAGGGGCAAACTTAATCTCTCGGGGAGCTGGAACTACCAGGAGATGGAGGTTCCCCGATCGTAGTGCTCTTGGGGGAACATACGGGAAGAGACGGTTCCTAGGGGCAGCTGGTTGGCCACTGAGGGAACAGGATGCTGGACTTGATGGGCCTTTGGCCTGATCCAGCACGGCTCTTCTTATGTTTTTAGGCTCTTCTAGCAGGGAAGGGGAATTCTTGGGAACATCTAGGGTTGCCAGGTCTGTTGAACCTAAGGGCTGGGGGGGTGGAGGGAGCATTCCAGGAGCAGAAAGTGATGGAAATAAATGTGATACGTCTATGTCACCCGGAATTGATGTAGGCATGCCGGTGACACTGGGGGCGACTCTTTCATTTTGGGGCAAACCTCCATGGTAAAATTGGCTTCAGACCATAGAGTGTTGCCCCAAAACCAGAGCATTGCCTCCCCCATGTCAACGAAGAACATCTCTGCCAGCTGAATGAGATCAGGGCTGGGCTTCTGTTTCCTTTCCCACTACAGGTATTTAAGCCCTAGCTAGAAGCTCTTCTAGCAAGAAAGGGGAATTCTTGGGAACAGATCTGTTGATGGAATAAGATCTGGGCTGATCTTCTGGTTCCCTTCCTGTTATAGGCATTTAAGCCTGGGCAGAGCTAGAGGTACAAGCTGTTAGCCCATGGCTCATTTCCTGTGGCTCTGAGCAGCCAGGACGGCGGATCCTGGATGGAACAAGAAGCTGTTGTTGTACGGAATGTTATTTTTGTTATTTTATCTAAAATATATTTATATTTTTGCATTTCTTTGAAAGCCACTTGGAGTCCCCAGCGGGGAGCGAAGTAGATGAGAAATACAAGAATTTAAAAAAAAAAAAAACCAGAGGGAGAAAGTCAGATGAGGAAACTTTGAAAATGTCCCTAATCTCAAAGGAAGCATGAAAGAAGTGAGACAACACTACGGTTTATGCAATTATTCCTGGGGTAAAGGCAGTCACAACGACGAGACAACATACGTATGCAAAGATAAATCAAGGAGGTTTTGCAAGTTCAATCCGAGATGAAATTTCAAAGGAGGCTAATTGCACAAAATGATATCTGGAAAATTGGAAGCATGTCACTCATGCCAAAAAGCCTGACAAATAATGTTACAGGGTTGGCTTTTTATAAATTAAGGGAAAGACAAGAAAAGCTGTAAAGTAGCCACAAAACCCTCAGCAGTTTCCCTTGAGTAATACATTGTTCAGAACATGAGGTAAGAAATGTCAAAAGCCAACGTAAAAAAACAAACAAAAAAAATCAACTAGCAGTAGCAATTCAAGAACTATTTAGAGATCTGGGGAGTATTTTTTTCCTTCTCCTGCAAAACAAATCCTTGCAAGTTTTTAAGCCCTTATATATATATAAAAAGAGCAATCAGTCCTGCAAGCACCAGCCCCGTTTAAGCATTTTATTCAGCTGTTTTAGAGGTTTATACTCTACCTTTTGTGCACAATACTCCAAGGCATCATACAAAGAAATGAAAACACTAATGATAAAGCAGTTCTCGAGAATATAAGTTCATATAGAAAAGTCACTGATCGGTAGGACCAATGGGGTAGCAATAAATCCAGCTGCTCAAAATTACATGTCGCTAAAAATTTGGGAGAGGGGAAAAATAGCTTGTCTGGCCTCTAAAAGCATCGATACCAATAGAATGTGTAATGGTTTCCGTAGTCAGAGTGCCACTACAGCGAAAGCCCTGGCTGTGGTAAGCTCTACAGCCAGTTTGGTGTTGTGGTTAGAAGCACGGACTCTAATCTGGGAGAACTGCTGCTGGTGTGACCTTGGGTCAGTCATAAATTCTTTCAGAACTGTTCTCTCAAGGGCAGTTCTCAAGAGAGCTCTCTCAGCCCCACCTACCTCACAGGGTGTCTGTTGTGGGGAAGGTGAAGGGAAAGGGATTGTAAGCTGCTCTAGGGTCCTTTCCACACTTGGTTCTCATCTCTGGTTTTATCAGAGTTCAACTCGGGACACAATGCCTTTCATTTATCCCTGGTTATAGCAGTATCCGTTTATTCCGGGACAAGTGTGGGGCGAAACTGGGGTGACCTCAATGTAATGTGGAAACAAAAAATACCCGGAGGTAATTACAGGGGTGAACTCATGTGTAGTGTAGAATGTAAAAATACCCTGAGATAATTTCAGGGCTGAACCAGGATTTAAGGTCTACTGCAGAAAGGACCGAAGACTGCTTCGGGTAGTGAAGGGTGGGGTATAAATCCAATCTCTTCTCTTCTTCTTTTATTTTATTTTTATTTATTGCATTTTTACCCCGCCCTCCCCACGAAGAGCTTACCTCTTAAAGTAGGAGTAGCTCTCAGAAGACTCCAACAGATGCATCTAAATGCCCAGGTAGGCTCATTTATAAAATGCAAATGGTTCGCCTGGAATGACATACCTATGCAAATCACAGGCAAAACCTCTCAAGGAGCAGAGCTTTCTCTTAGGGTTGTCAGGTGCCCCTTGGCCACCGGCAGGGGGTGGGGGAGTAGGGTTGCCAGCTACACTTCAGCACCCCTAGACTGAACAGGGACCTTTAACATGCAAAGCATGTGCCCTGCCGCTACAACACGGCCCTCCTTAGCATTGCACCATCGGTACTTCTGGCTGTGTGTCGTCAACTCTGACAGCACTGGCAGTCCGATACAGAGAAACCAGGGATGCCAGCCTCCAGGTGGGACCTGGCGATCCCCTGCAATTACAGCTCTTCTCCAGACTACAGAGATCAGTTCCCCTGGAGAAAATGGCTGCTTTGGAAGGTGGACTCTGTGGCAGGGGTGTCCGGGGGCTGGAACCGGCCCTGTCCAGGGCTCCTATGCCAGTTTGGTGTAGTGGTTAAGTGTGCGGACTCTAATCTGAGAGAACCGGGTTTGATTCCCCACTCCTCCACTTGCACCTGGCTGGATGATCTTGGGCAAGCCGTAGTTCTGATAAGAGCTGTCCTTGAAATCCAATCTCCTCCTCCTCCTCCTCTTCTTCTTCCTCTTCTTCTTCCTCTTCTTCCTCTTCTTCCTCCTCTTCTTCCTCTTCTTCTTCCTCTTCCTCCTCTTCTTCTTCCTCTTCTTCCTCTTCTTCCTCCTCTTCCTCCTCCTCCTCTTCCTCTTCTTCATCTTCCTCCTCTTCTTCCTCTTCCTCTTCTTCCTCTTCCTCTTCCTTCTCTTCCTCCTCCTCCTCCTCCTCCTCTTCTTCTTCTTCTTCTTCTTCGCGGCCTGTGAGCCACTGGTGCAAATGAGGGAGTACTGGGGGGAGTGGGGGGAGCCACCCCATTGTGGCTTCAGCACGGCAGAACGACTGCATCTGTAGCAGTCAAGCATTGTTGAAGTATCTGCCCCGTGCTACACCGCTGCCTCTCCAGTCCACCTATATGTGGGTTTTCCTCTGCATCCCTGTCTCACCCCATATGGCCTTGCGGTGAGAATACAAGAACTCGGAGCTTACCAACTGGTGTCCTTTATACAATTTTCTATATCTGGTACCCGGCATTACGTGTTATGGCACACATGGCCTGGCCCGACAAAGTGACATTCATGTCAGATGTGGCCCCTGTAACCAATGAGTTTGACACCCTTGCTCTCTGGCATTGCACCCGCCTGCAGTCCAGTCCTTCCCAGGCTCCAACCCCAAATCTTTAGGCCTTTCCCAAGCTGGAGCTGGCAACCCTACTCCCCCACCCCCTGGCGGTGGCCACCTGACAACCCTAAGAGAAAGCTCTGCTCCTTGAGAGGTTTTGCCTGGAGATACTGAGATTATGAACTGGGGTCTTCTGCGTGAAAAGCCAGCGTGCTGCCACCGACCCATTTGGTTTCTTTGTAATCATAAAGAACCCTAGATTTACATGTTGCCAATAACATATTTGCTGTTCTGATGCATGACAAGCATAGCCCGTTTTTAATTAAATTATTGCTCTCTCCTTTACTACCTGTTCTTCATTAGTAAATTTACTTTCACATTAACACAGTCCGCTGATCTGAAATAGGAGGCTGCTGTATTCGCCCCCCGTTAGAAGCTGTCCAAATGCAGGCTGTTGGAGCAGCATCATTTTCAAAAGCATAATTTCCAAATATTCTTCATAGATTCTGTTTTTCAGAAACTCCATCCTTACATTCCATCAGAAGGGTGTGTGCTGCCATTTCCTTGATTAATCCCAGAATCTCTTTCCAATGAAGCGACCTTAAAGGTAAAGGTAAAGGTTCCCTTGCTCGAAAGCCAGTCGAATCCGACTCTAGGGTTGCGCTGCTCATCTCCGTTTCCAAGTCGAAGAGCCAGCGCTGTCCGAAGACGTTTCCGTGGTCATGTGGCCGGCATGACTAAACACCAAGGCGCATGGAATGCTGTTACCTTCCCACCGAAGTGGTACCTATTTATCTACTTGCAATTTCTTGCTTTCGAACTGCTAGGTTGGCAGGAGCTAAAACAAGAGATGGGAGCTCACTCCGTCATGCGGCACACTCGGGTCTCGAACTGCTGAACTACCGACCTTCCACAGCCTGCAGTTCAGCGTCTTAACCACTTGAGCCACCGCAGCTCCTTATACTGAGTCAAAACACTGGTCCACCACGGTCAGGACTGTCTACTCAGACTGGCAGCGGCTCTCCAGCATCTCAGGCTGAGGTCTTTCACATCACCTTCTGCCTGGTCCTTTTTAACTGGAGATGCTGCCAGGGATTGAACCTGGGACCTTCTGTTCTTGTACTGAACCTTATCCAAATACATGTAGGAAGTCTGCATCAGAATTCTGACAACACTAGTATACACACTGAGCAGGATTTATATATACATATGGCTCTCTTTCCTGGGGGAATGCACCACAATGGAGTTCCAGAACTTCTTTATGACAAAATTCTTTTAAAAACATTTAAAAGTTCATGGGTTTTCAGTATACAGATTGAAAACTTCGTTTCCCTCTTGAGAGCTTGGCACCTCTTTTTTTTTAAATAGCCCTGTGTGTGTATGTAATTATTATTCACCATCTTTTAATTGTTTTTTTTAGATTTAATTGTATTAATTTGGTGTCGATTGTTATGCACTCTGGTGTGTATGTGTATGTTTTTGTGTTTGCACACACAGAAACATAGCCTAGTTTATATGGTGTCATGTACTATTGAAATGAAGAGTTATCATAATTCTGTTTTGCATCAGAAGACCTTTTTTTTTAAAAAAAAACAACAATAATTTATTAGGATATATTTAGACATGTTAAAGATAAACTTATATTCACCATTACACTCCTAACCTATATCCTACCCCCACCCTTTCCCCCTCATCCGGCTTCCAGCAGTCTCTAGTTCCAGCTCCTGCCAACCTAGCAGTTCGAAAGCAAGACATTGCAAGTAGATAAATAGGTACCGCTTCAGTGGGAAGGTCACAGCGTTCCGTGCGCCTTGGTGTTTAGTCATGCCGGCCACATGACCACGGAAACGTCTTCGGACAGCGCTGGCTCTTCGGCTTTGAAACGGAGATGAGCACCGCAACCCTAGAGTCGGATTCGACTGGCTTTCGAGCAAGGGAACCTTTACCTTTACCTTTACTATTGAAATGGAGAGTTATAGTAGTTTTCTTATCCAGTCGCTAACTTCCGGTATCTGATCTTGTTTCCAATATTGGGCATATGTCATTCTTGCAGCAGTAATCATGTACCACATTAGAGTTCTTTTCGCCATATTGACTTCTTCCATTTTTAATCCCAACAAAAGAATTTCTGGTTCTTTTTTAAATTTACACTTTGTAATTTTCTCCATTTCTGCATGAATCTCAGCCCAAAAGTTCTTAGCTTTTTCACAAGTCCACCACATGTGATAAAACGAGCCTTCACATTTTTTACATTTCCAACATTTACTAGACATATTTGTATTC
>NW_015170346.1:58590-63001 GCF_001447785.1 Gekko japonicus | reverse complement strand
ATTTTTACATCCTTGATAATTGGGATCGTTTGGAACAAAAACATCAATCTTGGCAATACATTCATTTTAATTACTGAAATTCTTCCCATCAATGACAAATTCAAGGTATTCCATTTCTCAATGTCTTGTTGAATTTTTCCCCAAAGTTTTTCATAATTATATTTGTATAAATCTATATTCTTCATTGTTAAATCTACACCCAAGTATTTGGTTTTTTCACTACTTCACATTGAGTTTTATTCTGTAAGTCCTTACTTTTCTTTTCTGACATATTCTTGCACAACACCTTAGATTTTTCTTAATTTAAATAGAAGCCTGCTAGGTCTCCAAATTCTTTTATTTTATCCAATAATATTGGCATATTTTCCAAGGGATCTTCAATAATAAACATTACGTCATCCGCAAATGCCCTATATTTATATGAAAAGCCCTTAATGTTCAAGCCTTGTATCCTTCTATCTTGTTTGATTTGTTTCAATAAAACTTCTAGAATCCAAATGAACAGTAATGGGGGCTTCGGCAGCACATATACTAAAATTGGAACGATACAGAGAAGATTAGCATGGCCCCTGCGCATCAGAAGACCTTTTGGCTTCTTTTTTCATATCCATAATTTCATGCTACTCTTCCTCTCTGTATTCCCACATCCAGGGTGCAATCCTGACCAGGGTCCATCAGATCTCGTCCTCCTCCTCCTTGCAATGCAAGGGCTAGAGCAGGCTGTGACTGTCACTCAACTCAAGGAATTCTTCCCCCCCCAAGTCATTTTGGGGTTTCTCTTTGATCCTGCTCTAAGGACTGCAGAAAGGTTAAAGAAATCCATGATCTCTGAACTCTACCAGTTTAGCCTTCCTTGTGGATTTCTAAAAATAGCGGCTCCACGGGGAAGAGCCTGTCACACTAGAAGGAGGACTGAGAAAAGTGTGGGCCCCTGTGATTTGAACCCTGAGCTCTTGCCCGCTGTCAGATGAGCCATCCATTTCCATTAGGCATTGCAACCTCTGTCCATCTGTTTCCATACCTCTCCTGTCCACCAAGACACAGGCAGGAAACACAACATCCGTAACCTTGAGTGCTTCCAAGCGCGTTAGTCCACACTGCAAGCAGAAAGTAATGCAGACGACTCCATGTTCTTTGCTTGCAGATGTTGTTCTTCAAGCTTTCCAATACATCATTTTTAGCTAAGCTTCCTTCTAAAGCTTGGTTTGTTCTTTTCCCACTCTTTCTCTGCAGGTGCGGCAATTTGCTGTCTTTAAGTGAAGACACCCTGGAAGAAAGGAAGGCCTAATTTGCCTGTTTTCTCTTCTTCCTTCTTATTTAATAGCCATTTCCCCCTGTGTTGCTGTTTAGACCAAATACCTTGTTTCCTTCTCACTCTCTTTGCCCTCTTTCTAATATCTCAGCCATCAGCCATTTGGAGAAGCAATGTGAATTAGGGTCCCTTTCGATAGAATTGGGGATGCTGAGAGGGAGCTGGGTCTGTTGATTAAGTTGCTCCCCGGATGATGACGCTGATGATGATAATGATGATGATTAACGTAAGGGTCCCATTAGACAGCACTTTCAGGATTGGACAATTTCCCAATTCCGTTTTCCTTTACTTGGGAACCCAGGAAGCCTAACAACCCATCCTGTGCAGAAGGGCCGATTAGGCTTTGTTGGTGAGAGAATTGCCAGATTCCTTCCTATCATGAGTTTACGAGGCTGTTTTCCTGCTGTGTACTGGCAACGAACGGGCTGTTTGGCTGGCTGCCAATTGGGGGGGAACACACAAGTTTTTTTCCCCTGTCAAAGTTATATTTCGGAATCCTCCGGGGATCCACCCAGAGGCACGCTTATGACGGAAAAAAGCCATATCACACGCGTGATACCAATACAAATTAGCAGCAGGCCTTTGGAAATAAAACTCGAGGCAAGAGCTGAAGATGGTTCAGGGATCATCCAGGGGAAAGCCAGTGGGCTCCAGCAACTGCACTGACACCAGGCGTCATTTCCTGCAGGAGCGCGCAGGAGCGGAGCTCCAGCAGTAAAGAGCCCAGGGGGCGGGCACATGACACAAGCCCCACCCCCTGCTCCCAGCAGCCCTCAGTCAGAGCAAGAAGCAGCCAGGTAAGCTGCAGAGCCCCCCCCCCCCCGGTCCAAAACAGTCCAGTGGCACCTTTAAGAGCAAGTTTTATTCAGGTACAAGCTCTCCCTCCTCTGCAAGGACAGATCTGCACGTCCCCCCCCAATAGCTAGCAATCCAAAACAGTCCAGTGGAGCCTGAGCGGTGGGCGTTGCCTCCTGACACACTTCCGGTGATGTCAGGGGGTGTGGCATATGCAAATTAGTTATGCTAATGAGTCATGCTAATGAGCGCCTGGCTGCACCTCTTCCTACGAAATGACCCCTGTGTGCAGCCTGTCTGAGTGCTCTCACCCAAATTCATCTAAGCTTTGTGTCATACCTGGAAGGTACATGGCAGAATTCCTAGGGCGGGGGAGAGGTTTAAGTCAACACCTCTGCCTCTGTCCTTGTTGCCCCGTCTTCTGCCATCCCCTGCTCCTAACAGAGTGAGAGCCTTCCCCCCTAGCCTGCAATGGAGGGTCATTGTGTTTCTCTTTCTTCACCCGATCTACCTTGCAGGGTTGTTGCGAAGGTAAAATGGAGGAGGAGAGACCAATAGAGGATGTCTTGAGCTTCCTGTAGGAATAAATGTGCTAACACAACACATTGGGACAAGAGTAGTAATATTAATATGTCCCATGAAGCAGGATCAAAAGAGATGTGCCGTCAACAATAAGAGTGACGAATGGACAATCCTTCCCAGTAGAGGTGATACTGAGAATTCAGGGGCCCTTGGAGACTGGTGCTGGGTCCTGGGTGTGCTTTACTGGCTTTAAGTAAAGGTAAAGGTTCCCTTGCTCGAAAGCCAAACTCTAGGGTTGCGGTGCTCATCTCCGTTTCAAAGCCGAAGAGCCAGCGCTGTCCAAAGACGTTTCCGTGGTCATGTGGCCGGCATGACTAAACACCAAGGCACACGGAACGCTGTTACCTTCCCACCGAAGTGGTACCTATTTATCTACTTGCAATTTCTTGCTTTTGAACTGCTAGGTTGGCAGGAGCTGGAACTAGAGATGGGAGCTCACTCCGTCATGCAGCACCTGGGTCTCAAACTGCTGAACTACTGACTAAGCACCAAGGCACACGGCATGACTAAACACCAAGGCACACGGAACGCTGTTACCTTCCCACCGAAGTGGTACCTATTTATCTACTTGCAATTTCTTGCTTTCGAACTGCTAGGTTGGCAGGAGCTGGAACTAGAGATGGGAGCTCACTCCGTCATGCGGCACCTGGGTCTCAAACTGCTGAACTACTGACCTTCCACAGCCTGCAGTTCAGCGTCTTAACCACTTGAGCCACTGCAGCTTTACCGGCACTGAATAATCCCATGCAAGAGCATCTGTAGAATAATATATTTCAGAAAGGGGAATGTGGCTTGCTAATTTGAAAGTCAGACACAGGGAGGGATATTCCCCCCCCCCCCATATTGATGAGGAGGCTTGTGCCTTCGCTTGGTTGCCTGTTCCTGAGTTTGCTGCTGTCACGTTCTCTGCGCGCAAGAAAAGGAATGGCAAATGATCTTTTTAAAAATGCATGGGACCTTCAGCAGAGTTCGGCTAACCCCAAGTTTGCCCTAACATTGTAAATTTGAAAAATGCACTATATTAATACAACCAGCAAGCTGTTCAACCTGTTTCAATGGGAAATGGGCACAGTGGTGATCAAGGCGAGTTTGATTTGTTAAAAATAGATGTTTTCCAAGCGCCGCACGATTTGCGAGGTAGCCCCCAGTTCTACGCCCTTCCGGCAGCAATGCTGAAAGCGTACCATCACATTAAAAAAAACACACAACAAAGCTGGCGTAGCAATGGCCACCCTCCCCCCCAGTTACTCCATTACCATCCATCAACCACAGGATTGCAGATAAGATCCACACATGGAAGACACCAATCAGCAGGCTGTGAAAGCTGGAACACTGTGATGGTGTCGCGGAATCCAGGGCTATTTTTGGGCAGGAACGCACAGGAACGGAGTTCCGGCTGGCTCCCGAGTCGGCCACACCCAGCAGGAACTCATTAGCATAATAGGCCACACCCAACAGCAGGAACTCATTAGGATTGGCTACATTAGGGGTGTGTGGCCTAACATGCAAAGGAGTTCCTGCTACAAAAAATGGGCAGGAACGCACAGGAACGGAGTTCCAGCTGGCTCCCGAGTCGGCCACACCCAGCAGGAACTCATTAGCATAATAGGCCACACCCAACAGCAGAAACTCATTCGGATTGGCTACATTAGGGGTGTGTGGCCTAACATGCAAAGGAGTTCCTGCAACAAAAAAAGGCCCTGGGTTTTGAGAACAAACAAG
>NW_015170346.1:57133-57287 GCF_001447785.1 Gekko japonicus | reverse complement strand
TAGAAAATAACAAAAGCATCAAATAAGGGGATGACACAATGGGGCACGGCTATACTTATCTGAGGTCCAAGCTGAAGAAGAAATTTCCTCCTTGGAAGGATGGGCAGCTAAAGCAGCAACTTGTGAACTCTGAAAACACACAGGCTGGGCCAGC
>NW_015170346.1:53922-57078 GCF_001447785.1 Gekko japonicus | reverse complement strand
GAAGAGTTTCTCCTTAAATAAACTCCTTTTGGGGGCAGTCTTTTCTAGCCATAAACTATCAAACCCGTCCTCTAAACTACCACTACTGGCTGAAGAGGGGGTGACGAGGGGGTGACGTTCTCCTGAGGGGTGGTGGGCAATATGCAGATCCTACTCCTACATCAAAGGTGCCTTGTGGTGAGGTGTGAATCTTCCGTTCCCATGGACACCTCTTGATTTGCAGATCTGGTGCTTGCTCCAAAGCCATAAATGCTATTGTCTTTAGATCCCAAGCCAGATTAGGAGAGTAGGGTTACGTGCTCTTTCCCATTCCAGAAATGCTGGGGTTCGCTGGGGATTTTCCATAGCTCTCAGAGTGGGTGCAATGGCGCGGTGTCTTCTCTATCCCAGAGCATCACGGGATACATTCCAGGGAAGCACATGGTCCGTATGTGCAGCAGCAGCAGCCCAAGGCCAGCCTATTTCCAGGCAAGCATGAGATGCAGAACAAAGCAACACAACCAAACAGCAATCCCTGAACACACAATGCAGAGGTACTTATGCTAGAGACACACACAAACAGCATCACCACTATACAGAAATACAAACATAGGCTCATACCGTAACAGGGTCAGCGTGGAAAGGAGGGGGGCACCAAGATTGGTCAGTGCTTCGAGCACCAGTGAACCTTAATCCACCCCTGGATCACAAGCTCCAGTAGATCCAACATAGGTGTGCGTGCCCGACGGATCTAAAGGGCATGATCAGACAGCAACATCTGGGAAGCGTCCAGCAGTCATTGGCAACCCGTGCCGCTCCACCGCAGAAGCGGAGTAAAAAGACACCAGGGAAAATGTGGTAGTAAACGGGTTGCGACGGGCCAAGGATGGACTTTCCCCTATCTGATCATGCAAGGTTTATAAGATTATGCTTGGGATAGAGCAATACAAGAACCCGTGGGCACTCCATGAAATTGCTGAGCAGTCGGGTTAGAACAGATAAAAGGAAGTACTTCTTCACCCAAAGAGTGATTAACACATGGAATTCACTGCCACAGGAGGTGGTGGTGGCTACAAGCACGGGCGGCTTCAAGAGGGAATTGGATAAACATATGGAGCAGATATCCATCAGTGGCTATTAGCCACAATGTTTAGATAGGAACTCTCAGTCTGGGGCAAGGGATGCTCTGTATTCTTGGTGCTGGGGGGGGGCAACAGCGGGAGGGCTTCTAATGTCCTGGCCCCACTGGTGGACCTCCTGATTGTCAGTATAGGCAAGATCACAGCATGTCATGGAACATGACTTAGATCCAAATGATCTAGAGTGACAGCCAAGAGGTCACATGATACCTATGGTTGCATCATATCTGCAGATGTCAGAATGACTAAGCAAATGTACAGCACTGTACTGTGATTGGTCAACGTGTATATATTGTAATGAGCTCTTGACCAAGTAGCCTGCCTTATGGTTGTGTTGTTAGCGAAGCACTTTGTCAGTGAGGATTCTGAATGTATATAAGCTCTGTAAATAAACTGTAAATACTCTACCACAACAACTCTGCTATCTTCCGGCTTCAAACACCGTCACTGATGGCACCTGGTGTTTTTGGCCACTGTGTGACATGGACTAGATGGGCCATTGGCCTGATCCAACATTGGCTTCTCTTATGTTCTTATGTCTTATCATGCCAACTTGGCTCGGTGCCGTTTTTCTCCCCCTCGTCGCAGTATGCGCATCACCGCATACCCATAGGGGGCCCTCAGTGCGGAGGTATGATAACAAATGGCAAAAAAACCCCAACTCACCTGCAGTTGCATCTGATCACACTGTGACAGGCTGCACCCGCAGCTACAAAGGGAGATGTGATCTTGCAACTGTGGGTCAAATTCCTTCAGAGGGAATAGCCTTGCTTCCCCTCCGCTTCAACTGGCATGTGTGACCACAGCCCAGGAAGCTCCCAAGCAAGTTATCAAGGTCCAGACCTCTCTGACTAAACATGCAATCCTAAGCAGAGTTATATCATTCTAAATGCATTGAAGTCAATGGACACCGAAGGGTATAGCTCTGCTGAGGATTGTAATGTAACTCATATTCAGAGGTCCACTGCCTTCAAACGTGGAGGTTCCAGGATCTTCTTAAATATTCATTTTAAATCAGAGAAAACAAAACAATACATATGGTTTTACGGAGTCAGAGAATTCCATATCCCAATAGCTGGATTTGAGTCCTGTAGCACTGCAGTGTTTTTGCACTGTCACCAAAGGCTCTCTTAGTTGGACCCCAGCAACAGGATAGTTTAGTCATATATGGTTGATTGGCATATCAGTCAGTGTATAGAAGTCAGCCGCCGACCAGCTGGCCAGTAGGGGAAACCAGCTGGCCAGTGAGGGAAATCCCACCCCAAAACAGGTACTTCACCATGTGACGTCCCCATCATGATGACATCACCCAGAAGTGACATCATCGCATCACCAACGTTGGGGGTTGATGCTCTAGTTTTTGGGCAAACTCTATGGTTTTGAAGGCAAAAAACCCATAGAGTTTTTGCCCAACAACTAGGGTGTCACCCCCCAATGTTGGCGATGCAATGACATCACTTCCGGGTGATGTCATCATGCCACATGCATGTTGCACGCACAGCAGAAGATCCCAGGAAGGGCCCAGGAGCCCCCTGCTGGATGCAAGGCAGGACCTGGTAACCCCGTTTATAAGTAAGACAGTGTAATGGTCTCTGTACATTGAATAAGTGTCATGTTTTCAGGTAGGCGTATAAGCAAAATGGTTCCTTAAACAGGCTTATTTTCCAACCTGCCGCTTAGTCCAATAACTTCCACAACTTGCCATCCAGGCTAATAACTGCCCCACAGAACACAGATTTCCAAAAGAACAACATATCCTACAAATGGATCATACCCAAAGGAATACTCTTCAAATTTAAAGACAAGAGGGAAAAAATTGACTCTGTTATGAAAGCAAGAGAGTTTCTGCAGCAACAATTGGATCCAACAGGAGAAGAGGAGGAGAAGAGCAATAAGGGAAGTGACGATGAAGCACTTACTGGAGAAGATTCGGACTCAGAACATGGGGCAGCTGCCCCCAAGCAAGGATATTGATTGAGGGAAAGAAGAGGCAAATGAGATGCTATTTTTTTCTGAAGTTTTTCTTTTGATTTTTATT
>NW_015170346.1:51995-53910 GCF_001447785.1 Gekko japonicus | reverse complement strand
ACCGCTCTTGTGCATGGTTCTTTACTATGTCAGAATACCTGGACTTTGAATTATTAAGCGATGTTAACAATCACCTACAATGTAACAAATTACTTTTTTAAATTCAAAGCTATTTTTTTTTTAATTTAACTTTCAGTTTATATACCGCTCTAACCTTGAAGGGTCTCTGAGCGGTTTACATACAATTTAGATACCTATCTAGGGCCACATTATATGGGGGGAGTGACTGCCTACCGGCACCCAGGCAGCCGAGCTCTGTTGTTATATGGCTCTTCTTTCAAGCAGGCTTCAGATATTATTATTCTTCGGCATTGTACCTCCTGGCACCTTGGAGTGGATCTTAAATCAGTGGCTCTCTCCGGCGGGCTCATCCTGGTGCACGGTCCCGCGCCAGCCGCAGCCCCGGCTCATGTCCTCCACAATTCCGTCTCCGCCCGGTTTCTGCCGCTCAACGTCATGCTCACTGGGTCGCCAGGGTAAATCGCGCCGCCGCCGCCATCGCCACCGCCGATGCTCCAGCTGCACACTGCCACAGGAGGAGGGTGTCCCCTGCCACCTAGGGGCAGGTACACATTTTATCTACTCGCTTTTTTTTTTACGTTTTCAAACCGCTGGGGGGGCAGGAGCTGGGACTAGTACCGGGAGCCCACCCCGGCCACGGTGGGTCTCGAACAGCCTTAATGGCTGTTCACTGATGTTACAGCAGGCGTTTTACTGCCTGTTCCACCGCTCCCTAAGCATTATATGACCCCCACCTCTTGGGTGTTATGCTGCCTCCTTGCCTTCCTTATTTGCACTGTCACCAAAGGCTCTCGCCTTAGGATTCTTAGCTGGACCCCAGGAACAGGATAGTTTAGTCATATATGGTTGATTGGCATATCAGTCAGTGTATAGAACTCAGCCGCCGACCAGCTGGCCAGTAAGGGGAAACCAGCTGGCCAGTGAGGGAAATCCCACCCCAAAACAGGTACTTCACCATGTGACGTCCCCATCATGATGACATCACCCAGAAGTGACATCATCGCATCACCAACGTTGGGGGTTGATGCTCTAGTTTTTGGGCAAACTCTATGGTTTTGAAGGCAAAAAACCCATAGAGTTTTTGCCCAACAACTAGGGTGTCACCCCCCCAATGTTGGCGATGCAATGACATCACTTCCGGGTGATGTCATCACACCACATGCACGTTGCACGCACAGCAGAAGATCCCAGGAAGGGCCCGGGAGCCCCCTGCTGGATGCAAGGCAGGGCCTGGCAACCCCGTTTATAATTAAAACAGTGTAATGGTCTCTGTACGTTGAATAAGTGTCATGTTTTCAGATAGGTGTATAAGCAAAATGGTTCCTTAAACAGGCTTATTTTCCAACTTGCTGCTTAGTCCAATAACTTCTACAACTTGCCATCCAGGCTAATAACTGCCCCACAGAATACAGATTTCCAAAAGAACAACATATCCTACAAATGGATCATACCGGAATTCAAACTCTTCAAATTTAAAGACAAGAGGGAAAAAATTGACTCTGTTATGAAAGCAAGAGAGTTTCTGCAGCAACAATTGGATCCAACAGGAGAAGAAGAGAAGAGCAATAAGGGGAGTGACGATGAAGCACTTACTGGAGAAGATTCAGACTCAGAACGTGGGGCAGCTGCCCCCAAGCAAGGATATCGATTGAGGGAAAGAAGAGGCAAATGAGATGCTAATTTTCTCTGAAGTTTGACTTTTGATTTTTATTATCTAACCGTTCTTGTGCATGGTTCTTTACTGAGTCAGAATACCTGGACTTGAATTATTTAAGCGATGTTAACAATCACCTACAATGTAACAAATTACTTTTTTTTTAATTCAAATCTATTTTATTGTAAGCATTATATGACCCCCACCCCTTGGGTTTTTAGTGGCTTATCTTTACTTCCG
>NW_015170346.1:46987-51944 GCF_001447785.1 Gekko japonicus | reverse complement strand
ATCACCTACAATGTAACAAATTACTTTTTTTAAATTCAAAGCTATTTTATTGTAAGCATTATATGACCCCCACCTCTTGGGTTTTTAGTGGTTTATCTTTACTTTCTCCCGTAGTTTATAGTTTTCCCTTTCCTATTTTTCTTGTAAGTTTTAGGAAATTTTTTTTTTTTGAAAAAAACACAAAAACCCTACACACAAATTTCTCTCACGGCGCTCTACAGCCCCTCACTCAAGCACCTTCCTCCACACGCTCAGACACTGCTCAGCACTCTGGCTCTCATCCCGAGCCTCTCTCTGAGCAAAACAGTCAACTCAGCCCCCCTCCGGGTCCAGCTGCCATCCACCTGTAACACATGTTCCTCACCCATCCAGCCTCCTACTGCACAGGCCTACATTTTAGATCACAGCAACACGCATTTAAAACCTCACATTAAAACATAGCAATAAAACACACGTGCAGTATTTACATGGCAAAACGCCACAAGCACCTCCGAGGCCAACAAGATTTTTGGAGTATAAGCTTTTGAGAGTCAAAGCTCCCTTCATCTGATACCAGATTTGTCAGATTCAAGAGTCAGCTTTGACCAACATAGCTACCCTCCAAGACTAACTTCATATTACAATGTTCAATATCCAAAACCCATTCTTCTTCTTCTTTTTCTTCTCCTCCTCTATGTGAGGTTTTATTTCCCCTTTAACTTGGGAAGAAATGCCACAGTCCAAATGCTTTTGTAGTAAAGGTAAAGGTTTCCTTGCTTGAAAGCCAGTCGAATCTGACTCTAGGGTTGCAGTGCTCATCTCCGTTTCAAAGCCGAAGAGCCAGCGTTGTCCGAAGACATTTCCATGGTCATATGGCCGGCATGACTAAACACCAAGGCGCACGGAACGCTGTTACCTTCCCACCAAAGTGGTCCCTATTTATCTACTTGCAATTTCTTGCTTTCGAACTGCTAGGTTGGTAGGAGAAATGCTTTTATACCAGTCCATAATTGATGGCAGATTCCTTGAGTTCCATACTGCAACAACACAGACTGCTGCTACAGTCACCTGAACTGTGACTAAATTCTACTTCATCAGGTCCAATATAATACTTTAAAGAGATCAACAAAAAATCAGGTCTGATATGATTCTTCAAAGAAATAAGCATTCTCACCCTGTGAAATCGCTAATCGATAAAAATACTTGTTCCCAGAAAGGTAGAAGTAGCAATCATCATTAAAACATATGCTTGCTATATGCATTCAAAGATTAACAGTGCCATATTTGGCATTCTCCAAATTATTAATATGATTATGTCTCAGAGGTTTCAAATAGCCCTTAACTGTAATTTATAAAAACTCTCGTATAAATATCAATATATCTAATTCTCATATCCCTGCCAACAAAAGTCCGCATGGTCAAAGCAATGGTATTCCCAGTAGTCATGTATGGCTGCGAGAGTTGGACTATAAGGAAGGCCGAGCGCCGAAGAATAGATTCTTTTGAACTATGGTGCTGGAGAAGACTCTTGAGAGTCCCTTGGACTGCAAAAAGATCAAATCAGTCAATCCTAAAAGAAATCAACCCTGACTGTTCCCTGGAAGGCCAGATAATGAAAATGAAGCTCAAATACTTTGGCCACCAAATGAGAAGGGAGCACTCACTAGAGAAGACCCTGATGCTGGGAAAGATTGAAGGTCAAAGAAGACGGGGACGGCAAAAGATGAGATGGTTAGACAGTGTCATCGATGCAACGAACATGAAATTGAGCCAACTTCAGAGGACAGCGGAAGACAGGAGGGCCTGGCGGGAGCTGGTCCATGGGGTCGCAAAGAGTCGGACTCGACTGTGCGACTGAACAACAACAACAATTCTCAGTGTGGCCATGTCTGTGGATACATCAGTCCTGAGAATGGATCCATGAACGGACCAGACAGGTTGTTCTACAAACCTGAGGTTTGCAGAAAAAGATGATATCTAAAAACCAAAAACTGGGGAACTAAAAATGCAAAATAATAGAAGCAGCATATGTCGCTTTAAGAAACAAATGCCCTCTGTGGCTGTTGCTAGGCAACCACAACAGTATAGCCAAGTACAAGCCTCGCTTTCTGTCAGTAGAAGCGGCAGCAGGGGCAGAACGCTTTCCAGAGCTGTTTTGGCCTTTGAGGGAGGACTCATCAGGACCAGACACACCAGCAGCCACCAGGCAACTTACTACCACATGACTACCATGACTTACTCCGGCCCAGCTGCTCACTGCTATTCAACAGTAGCCACCCCATGAAAGCCAGTGTGATGCAGTGATTAGAGCATCAGATTAGCATCTGGGAGATCCAGGTTCAAATCCGTACTCTGCCTTGAAATTTCACCTGGTGACCTTGACCAGTCACAAACTCTCAGCATAACCCACCTCATAGGGTTGTCGTGGCTGTCACTGTACAATTGGGCCATAGTTTTCCTGGGTGGAGGCTGCCAGGGGGAGGGAAGGGAGGGAAAGTAGAAAACAGGGGAGCAGATCAAGGTAGGTTGGTGGGAAGTAGAGAAGGGAGCAAGAGTTAGGGTTGCCAGCCTCCAGGTGGTGGCTGGAGATCTCCTGGGATTACAACTGATCTCCAGGCGAGATAGATCAGTTCACCTGGAGAAAATGGCCCCTTTGGAAGGTGGACTCTATGGCATGGTACCCTATTGAAGTCCCTCCCCTCCCCAAACCCCACGCTCCTTAGGATCCTCCCCTCAAATCCCCAGGTATTTCCCAAACCAGAGCTGGCAACCAAGGCAGGAGGGCTTGTAATGTAGATGTGGCCATGGATTAGCAGAACCTTATTTGTTTATAGTGAAAGCAAACCCCACCGATAGCCAACAACTTAATATGCTTGCTAAAGAATGTTAGTATAACGAATACGGAAAGATACAACTGATAGGTTCCAGAACAACACTATTTCCATGACTGAAATAGGGCTACCAAGTACTTACTGCAAATCGGCAGGGGACGTATAGTTCTTGGCGGGAACATTCTCACGGGGAAAACACAGGGGCTGCATTATCCTGTCGCCCAGACATGACATGGGCATGTAGCCGAGCGACACTCTGGCAATGGGGCTGAAAACTCAATGGTACCATCGAGTTTCCAGCCCCATTGCCAGAGCGTCGCCTGGCTATGTGCCCAGCGTGCTTACGTCACGTCTGGCCGACAGGATAGTGCGACTCGGCCGTGTTACACGCAAGAATGTTCCGGCGGGGAAGCATGTGTCACCTGCCAATTCGTAGGTAGGTACTTGGTAACCCTAGCATGGATTACCACCCCTTTCTCTTTGTATGTAATTTAGTTCTTGTTTGAGAAGTGTCAATATGAGCCATGAAGCCTCTTTGGACTTTCAGCATGTTTTTCTAGACAAAACCCTCTTGTTTGAATCGATCCTCCTAATACATATTCTCCCATCGAGCTGAGGAGGCCCCTGGAAACGTGAAGTTATCTGAATCGCTGATGGATCGCTTTTGACATTCTATCCGTGTTCAAAAACAGAATAAAATGCAAAATGTGTAGCTCGGTGCCAGTGTAAACCTATCAGAATGATTCATGCAGTGCACCCAGGACTCCATCTTAAAGGAATTCTCCCAGAAATGGCAAAAAGGATCAGTATCCAAGGTGCATTCGGCTGGAAGATGTTTTATGTTCAATGTGTCAGAGGTATTTTGATCAACACAATACTTCACTTTCTGTGTTTGCATCGCCATGTTGGCCTAATAAAGCACACCTTCACTGGGGACAGAATATTCATTTTTAATCCAAGTACAATTGAGTCTTCCAGACAAGTTTTCCTCCAAGGGAAGGGTCTGTAGTTCACTGAGCAGTGATTTGCATCAAGAAATTCCCAGGTTCAGTCCTTGACATCTCGAATTGAAGGGATCTCAGGAGAAACCTTGAGGGAGATGTTGCCAATCAGCAGGGCCAGCACAAGGCCTTGTGGATCAGTGGTCTGACTCTGTACAAGGAAATCTCATATGCTTATATTTCATTGAGTTATGGTTGCCATCCTCCAGGTGGGGCCTGGAGATCTTCCGGAATTTCAACTGATGTCCAGACTACAGGGGTCAGTTCCCCTGGAGAAAATGGCTGCGTTGGAGGGTGGAAGATAGGGCATTGTAACCAACACAGGCCCCTCCCCTCCCCAAACCCTGACCTCCCTAGGCTCCAGCCCCAAATCTCCAGGAATTTCCCAACCCAGAGCTGGCAACCCTACATTCAATGGAAACTGATGAAAGACCTACAAATATGGAGAGAAAGGTAGACTATCCATACATGCTGCATACTTCTCTGAGAAGTTTGAGAGGCTGTGTGAACAGATTGAGTTCTCTTCGGATAAGAGCTCAGGAGACTTTTGGGGACTTTGCAAATAACGGCTTGGATCCAGTCACTCACAAGCAAAAACATAAATAGAGGTAGTGCAGTTTGGTGTAGTGGTTAAGTGTGCGGACTCTAATCTGGGAGAACCGGGTTTGATTCCCCACTCCTCCACTTGCACCTGCTGATGTGACCTTGGGTCAGTCACAAGCTCTGGCACAGCTGTCCTTGAAAAAGAGCAGTTTGTGTCAAGAGTTCTCTCAGCCCCACCCACTTCACAGGGTGTCTGTTGTGGGAAGGGGGAGGGAAAGGAGTTTGTAAGCCGCTCTGAGACTCCTCTGGGTAGTGAAGGGCGGGGTATAAATCCAATCTCTTCTCTTCTCTTCTTCTAGTGCAGTTCTGCGTGTGCAAGACCTTGTGTAATACCCAGCACTTTCCTTCCCATGTATTATAGTGTCCAGAATAAAACTAGCACAAGATCTGCAGGGGTCATTTTGTGGAAAAAGAGGTGCAGGAGCTCATTAGCATAACTCATTAGCATAACTCATTTGCATATGCCACATCCCCTGAGAACACCGGAAATGTGTCAGAAGGCAACACCCATCGCTCAGGCTCCACTGGACTGTTTTGGATTGC
>NW_015170346.1:20272-46855 GCF_001447785.1 Gekko japonicus | reverse complement strand
CCACTGGACTGTTTTGGATTGCTAGCTATGGGGGGGGGGGACATGCAGATCTGCCCTCCCAGAGGAGGGAGAGCTTGTAATTGGAGGCAGGCCGGGGGGGGCTCTGCAACTTACCTGGCTGCTTCTTCCTCCTCGTGGCCCAACTGCTGGGAGCAGGGGGCAGGGCTTGTTGCATGTGCCCGCCCCTGGGCTCCTTACTGCTGGAGCTCTGCTCTTGTGCGCTCCTGCAGGAAATGACCCCTGCATGTGTGTGTAATGCCATTCAAGTTGCAGCAGCCAACTCACGGCAACCACATAAGGTTTTCAAGGCGAGAGACATTCAGAGGCGGTTTGCCGTGGCCTTCCTCTGCATAGTGACCCTGGAATTTCTTGGCGGTCTCCCACCCAAGTACTAACCAGGGCCACCACTGCTTAGCTTCTGAGATCTAACGAGATTGTTAGAACACAAGTGGGGATACAATAAGTTTGACTTAGAGCTAGTAGCAATCCCAGTCATATACAATAAATTTTCTACCTACCTAAGAGAGTATAATTTTTTAGGACTGAACTGCATGTCACTTATGTACACTGTCCTATAACATCAGTAAGGGACAATGATATCATTGCACCATGCTGGAGCAGATGTTTATGAGGTCTTTGGAACTGATGTGGTCCATCAACCCACATTAACTCAGGAGGCGGGGTCTACGGCGCAATGATGGTGGACGCCTTTCCTGAGGCTCGGGGAGAGCACTCCACACAGCAGCAGAGGGGAGGGGTGCCGCTGGATCAGTGCCTCCACGGGGGGTCATAGAGGCCCCCCAGGCCATAGGGCTTTTGAGGGTGAGCCTCTTTTCCTGCTATCTGCAGGGGAATTGAGGCTGTCCTCCGCCCTGATGGTCCTCCCCGCTGTCTGCGTCCTCTTAGCGAGGCACAAGATGTGCCGACCCAGTCAAGCGCAGGAGATCTGGCGAAGGAGCGATTACGAGTGTGGTTAAGAAACAACGAACTGTGAGTTAAAATGAGCGAACCATAAACAGAAGCGTAAATCCCCCCCTCCAAAACCTTTTGAGCGATTGGAATCCTGCTGAGAGAGACGCCTCTTGGACGCATTTGCATAAGCAGAGGAGGGAGGGCCGAGAGAGAGAGAGAGACAATTTTAAACGGACACTTTGAAGCAAAAATCCCCCCCCCCCCAAAAAAACCTCTTGAGTGACTGGAATCGTGCTGAGAGAGGGAGACCTCTCTGACACATTTAGATAAGCAGAGGAGGGAGGAGGGAGAGAGAAAAAGCGACAATTGTAAATGGATACTTGGAAGCAAAAAGCTGTGGGAGATATCCATGAGTATTTAAGTGAATAAACAGCATGTAAGCGATTTTCAGAGCTGGGGAGAAAATGATTTTATATTGGAATTAAAGTGTTGGAACAGAGGGCTGTCAAAGCAAAAGAGATGGACATTAAAACTAACAGCGATCTTAAAGAGACAAGGAGGGAAAGCATGAGAGAAGCAAAAAAGATTTACAAGGACTTAACTCCTTCCCGGCAGATGTTTTTAGAAAGTGTCATCTTAAATTCGGCTGATAGAAAAGAGCTTGAACCTGACCTCAAGATCAAGAAGCCTGTGAGATGCCACTGGGCCCCAAGGATGAGACCAAGAAGGAAGAGGCTTAAGATTGGCGGTGTTATCCCTTAGGAGACAGAGGAGGGTTGCAGAATTTCGAGTGAATGTCTAAGAAGCCATCAAGACTTTAGAGAGAATTAGCATAGATGTAAAGGAGGAAGGACTCTGAAAATTGCCCTTACGAAGAGAGCTGGAGGAGATGCTCTGGAAATCTTCTCATAACAAGTAATAAACTAACACATAAGCTTATAAAGACAGGATCTCACAAAGTATATTGTTTATTAACAGGGTTTTTTTTCATTACTAACTGCAGTCTAACAGGGTAATGATCTCCTACTCTTGGGGTTTTAGTTTAGTGTGGGTTACTTTTCTTTCTCCTTAGTTGTAGTTCCCCTTCCCTTCTTTTCTTTGTAGTTTATGTAGTATTATAAAAAATAAAAAAAATCCCCTCCGGGGGTCTTAAAAACAAAACAAAACCCACATTAACTCAGGAGGTCTACGAACCAATGTGGTATGATTAAAGATTCCTTTTGGAACCGTACCAAGATACATTTGTCTCCAGTGAGTCTGCTGTCTGCTGAATTGTGGATATGTTAACTGTCAAGAACTTTGATGCAAACGTGGTTGCTATTCAGAATTACCATGCTCAAACTCCTGGCTTACACATGAGTGGAGCTTGATTACTGGATAACAGTGATGTTTTCACATGAAGTTCAACTTCAACATTGTGCCAAGCAGTTTTGTGCCTGTTCAGTAGCTGTTGGCTATGGCCAGGTTGTGCCTAGGTAAGTGAGCTACATCTTTAACTTACCTGGTGTGACTTGTGGCCACTTTTTGCACATATGAACTTGGTGGAATAAATCTTTTTTGATCCCCAGTGCAGTCATGGGTGGGTCATTAAAATGGACTAGCCATGGCTACTAGCTGTGCTGACCAAATGGAACCTCCACATTCAGAGGCACTGAGTCTCTGAAACCCTGAGCCAGGAGGCAACATCAGGGGAAGGCCTGAGACAGGATGATGGACTAGATCCAGCAGCACTCTTTTTATGTTCTTATGACTACTTGTCAAGCACAGGATCCCTCACAATTAATCTGCTTGTAGTAGCACATGCATCGTTTCAATAAACTAAAGTGGATACATTATTTGCTCTTTGCAGTTCTGTGGTCAGTAGCAGGTAGGATGTGGGTGCAAGGATCCTTTTTGGTTTGCAATGCAGATATTATATGCCAGGAATAGTGCAGCACAACACGCCTGTCAGCTAGCTGCCATTGAACTATGTGGATGGAAAATCCCCCCTCTCTCCTATGGCATCTGCACATACCTCCTGTGTGCCCTGTGTGTATCCCTGTGTAATGCATTCCATTCTATGAACGCTAGTGTAGGCTTATCTGCAAAATTAACAGGAGTGGAGAAGGAGCCGCTTTGCTTAGACTATAATGAGCTGGACCGTGTGAAGCTTTAATTGTTTATCTTTATAGAAACGTTGCTTCTCAGGCTTTTGAGCGCGAATACGAAAGTCTGCCCACGCGGCGGGAACCAAGCCTATTGGTTATTATCAGTTTGAATGTCTTTCATTATCCCCTGTTCAGCCCGTCCCAGGTATTCTTATCAGTGAACTTGTTCCTGCTCTAACATAGCTTTAATAAAATACTACTTTGCTTAACCTGTATTGGA
This sequence comes from Gekko japonicus, assembly GCF_001447785.1. NCBI lineage: Eukaryota > Metazoa > Chordata > Lepidosauria > Squamata > Gekkonidae > Gekko > Gekko japonicus. The sequence goes on along the minus strand of NW_015170346.1, from coordinate 43,576 downwards.
CTTATAGCTGTGAGGGATCGGACAACACCCTGCCTTTTAAAAAACTAGTCTAAAATGTTTTAAAACAAGCCTTCTCTGTACATGGTTGTGGAATGTGGAGAGAAAAACTACAATATCCACAAGGCATCGTAAGGAAATGCATGTGTGAATTTATACAGATTTGGACAACTTGGTAGCCAGTAACACACACTAAAGAACACTGCCAAGAGTGACTCGGAGACAGCTTATCAGTACATCTCTACTTCTGTGTGTTCGTGTTTAACAATATGCTTTTTAATGATCAGATATGGAAGCAGGGGAGAGCATCCATGGCAAAGCTGTATGTGATGTCACAGGCACACTTGATTCCCCCCTCCCCAAAATTGGGCTATTTGGATGCAGACAAACAGTGTGCTGATCATTCAGCTCTTATGATCTCAGCTTTCAAGCAGCTGGGAGCCCAACAGGGTGGGTGAGGAAGCACCCCCAGTAATTCGTAGCATCCGCAATGCTGAATTGCTAGCGGCAGGCAAGGAGACGTGTGTATTGTTAGAGAGTGCCCATTTCCTGTCTGCCTTCTACTGCTTCCTGCCTGAATCATCTGCATAATCCCGCCTTCTTACCTGTGCAGCACAGCTGGGCTTCGGAGCCCCTTTTAAAGATGGATCTCTGCTCTGTTGACTGTGCTCCACTGAGCCAAGTTGGTGCAGGGGGATCAGAGGTGATAGTGACGGAGCTGGGTTCTAGCAGTGGTTGTTTGTTTTGTTTGTTGATTCTTTGCATGGTTATCTTCCCAGTTTGGTGTAGGGGTTAGGAGCACAGACTCTAATCTGGGAGAACTGGGTTTGATTCCCCACTCCTCCACTTGAACCCGCTGGATAACCCTTGGGCAAGCCGTTGTTCTGGTCAGAGCTGTTCTTGAAAAAGAGCAGTCTCTGTCAGAGTTTTCTCAGCCCCACCTACCTCACAAGGTGTCTGTTGTGGGGAAGGAAAGGAAAAAGAGTTTGTAAGCCGCTCTGAGACTCCCTTGGGTAATGAAGGGTGGGGGTATAAATCCAATCTCTTCTTCTTCTTCTACTGTGGGGAGAGGAAGGCAAGGCAATTGTAAATCCTTTTGAGATTTTTTAAGGTAGAGAAAAGCAGGGTATAAAAACCAACTCTTTTCCTGATGCATCTGTCCCTGTATCGTTTATTCTGGCTTTCCAGGACTTCTTCTTCTTCTTCTTCTTCTTCTTCTTCTTCTTCTTCTTCTTCTTCTTCTTCTTCTTCTTCTTCTTCTTCTTCTTCTTTTCTTCTCTTTGGGTGGAGTACCTGGATGTCCCACCTTCATATCCTGTCGTTGGAGATTTGGCAGGATGACAATATACAATTAAAAGCCAGAAAGATAGAGAATATGGTCAGGATGACTAATATGGTTTTCCTATTTTCATTTGGGTAATTTCATTTGTACTGAGCTATGTGCAAGTTCGGCTGCGGTGGCTCAGAGGTTAAGATGCTGAGCTGCAGACCGGAAGGACTGTAGTTCGGCAGTTTGAGACCCTAGTGCTGCGTGATGGAGTGAGCTCCCGTCTCTGGCCCCAGCTCCTGCCAACCTAGCAGTTCGAAAGCAAGAAACTGCAATTAGATAAATAGGTACCGCTTCAGTGGGAAGGTAACAGTGTTATATGCACCTTGGCCTTTAGTCATGCCAGCCACATGATCATGGAAACATCTCTGGACAGCACTGGCTCTTCGGCTTGGAAATGGAGATGAGCACTGCCCCCTAGAGTCGGGTTTGTCTAGCTTTCAAGCAAGGGAAACATTTACCTTTATGTGCAAGTTAAGTTCTTAAGCAGCCACTTTTCATGAAAACTTCACTTTTTATTTTCTGTTGCTTGGAAGTGAAATATTTCCTCATTGTTCCCTTCTTCTAGGAGAACAAAAGATTTGGAGATCGGCTCTCTGAGAGACTAACCTGCTGAAGGAGTGACGTTTGAGTTTCTTTTATCTTGCTGGCCCTATGCTGCAATTCCCACTTGCTGGGTCAGAGACGTGCTCTGAAGGCAACTCCGTTGCTAAGCATCGATGACAAAAAGCCCTTCATGGAGACTTTCATGGCAAAACACGGTGGAGAAGACACTGCTGACCTACCCGCCCAACATAATGGCTCAGTACTTGGGCATGGGGAAGGCAGATGAGGTTACGCCTGCTAAACACATCAAAGAATAATTCTACATAAAATATGTAAGTATTTCAGAAATTAGAGATTTTCCGTCCTAATCTCCCATTGTTCTCAAGAGCCAGTTTGGTGTTGAGAGCCAGTTTGGTGTAGTGGTTAAGTGTGCAGACTCTAACCGGGTGTGATTCCCCACTCCTCCACTTGCACCTGGCTGGATGAACTTGGGCAAGCCATAGTTCTGATAAGAGTTGTTCTTGAAAAAGAGCAGTTTCTCTCAGAGCTCTCTCAGCCCCACCTACCTCACAGGGTGTCTGCTGTGGAGAGGGGCAGGGAAAGGAGTTTGTAAGCCACTCTGAGACACCTTTGGGTAGTGAATGGTGGGGTATAAATCCAATCTCCTCCTCTTCCTCCTCCTCTTCTTCTTCTTTATCTAGAAAGTTTTAGGGGCACTGATTGTTCTGATGCACTTTAAGTGTGAAAGAATTGTTCTCCAAGGAACTGAGGGAGGATCTTACCTTGGAGGCAGGGTTTTTTTGTTTTTGTTTAGAGAAAGAGGTGCCGGAATTCGCAAGAGGGAAATGAAGTGTCCAGTCTGTATACTGAAAACTCATGAACTTTTAAACATTTGTAAAATACTCTTTACTATTTCTTGTGGCAGTGGAGGGCTTTTGAGCATGTATGTAAGCCTGTATTGTGTTTTTCAGACCACAGTGGGAACTTAAAGGTAGGTCTCTGTTGTTGGGTTTGTTTGTTTGTTTAGTTCCCCACATAGATTCCTTTGACATATGGTTTGGATCACTTTGCTTTGCATGGGTCGAGAGCTCCTTGCCTCATCTTCACAGATTCTCCTGTAATCTCATACAAATGCTCGTTCATGTTTTCTGTCTGTAAAATGGGTATGTTGTCGTTTGCTGGAATATAATCTCAACATGCTTAATTCCTAGAACTGTACATATCCCGGTGGGACCTGAGAACCTCCTGGAATTACAATGGATCTCCAAGCTAAAGAGCTCAGTTACCTTGGAGAAAACGGGATGGACTCTACGGCATCATACCCCACTGAGGTCCTTCCGAGGCTCCACCCCTAAGCCTTCAGGAATCTCCCGAGCTGGAGTTGGCAACCCTATTAATTCCTGAAGAACATACCAGGTGGGTCAGTTGTGTTCCTACAACTGAGCACTCCTTCCCCTGGGTTGGTTTGCTCTGGACTAGCCATGCCGGAGGAATACCATGTTGGTTGCCAGTAAAATTAATTGGGCATCTAGCTTAAAATAACACACCAGCACCCTAGGACTGTGCAAAAGTGAATGTTTTGTTGGATTGTTACATATACATTGCTGTGGGTTTATTGCAACTGGTCCTTGTCTGCTGATTTTGGCCTTCTCTCCTCTGTTCCTTGGACAGGCTAATAAAGCTTCTTGCTGGTTGAGTGCTTGTCTCCCTTCTGCCTTTTGTCACAAGAGTTTATTGCCAAGACTTGTATTTGTGTATACAAGAGACGCCACCTACTCCAAGGGACTTATGATTTCACAGTAGAGGAGACCCAGTTTGGTGTAGTGGTTAAGAGTATGGACTCTAATCTGGGAGAACCGGGTTTGATTCCCCACTCTTCCACGTGCAGCTGCTGGTGTGAGCTTGGGTCAGTCATAAATTCTTTCAAAGCTGTTCTCTCAAGGGCAGTTCTCGAGAGAGCTCTCTCAGCCCCACCTACCTCACAGGGTGTCTGTTGTGGGGAGGGGAAGGGAAGGGGATTGTAAGCCGCTCTGAGACTCCTTTGGGGAGTGAAGGGCAGGATATAAATCCAATCTGTTCTTCTTCTTCTCCACATGGTAGGCCTTACATAGGGATGGATTTGGGTAGCAGTGGAGACTGTACCACATCGTATGGCAGAAGCTGTGGAACATTTCAAGAAAAGTGAGGGCCAGAGATCATCACTTCCTGATGTGAGGGAAAAGGGGAGATAGGGGAAGAGGAGGAGGAAGAAGAGGAACATTCCTGCATCATCTTTTTTATTCAAGGTCCTCTGGGTGGACAGAGAGACATATCCCTGTGTTGGCTGTCTTGGATTTGAGTATACATCTGAAATACATGGAGAAATAGCTTTTGGAGCAAACCAATCTAATGCTCTGGAGCCATGGTCTTCCCCTTGGTAGGATATTGGGTGATGTTGTGTTTGGGGATATTATTGTTCAAGAGGAAAACTGTGTTGCGAAAGACTGATGTGGAGTGACCAGACTTTGAGTGTTGTAGGGTGATAAGTAGTCTTTGGAGCACCTTTCCTCATTTCCAGCTAATCGATGGGTCCTTCAGATGGAGGGGAGGCAGCAAACAGCCACCCCCTCCATCACGCATGGGCCTGACTCCTTTCGCGGAGAGAATGCTGTTAGTTTTTATTTGAATAGTTCTTCTGTTGTACATCAACCACTCCGAGAACACTTGTGCTGACAAGCCGCACCTAAACCTTACGTTTGTGTGTGTGAAGTGCCGTCCAGTCACAGCTGACTTATGGCGACTCCAGCAAGGGTTTTTCAAGACCAGTAAGACGCTGAACTGCAGGCTGTGGAAGGTCAGTAGTTCAGCAGTTCGAGACCCGAGTGTGCCGCATGACGGAGTGAGCTCCCGTCTCTAGTTCCAGCTCCTGCCAACCTAGCAGTTTGAAAGCAAGAAATCGCAAGTAGATAAATAGGTACCACTTCGGTGGGAAGAAGGTCACAGCTGACTTATGGCGACCCCAGCAAGGGTTTTTCGAGACCAGTGAGACGCTGAACTGCAGGCTGTGGAAGGTCAGTAGTTCAGCAGTTCGAGACCCGGGTGCTGCATGATGGAGTGAGCTCCCATCTTTACTTCCAGCTCCTGCCAACCTAGCAGTTCGAAAGCAAGAAATTGCAAGTAGATAAATAGGTACCACTTTGGTGGGAAGGTAACAGCGTTCCATGTGCCTTGGTGTTTAGTCATGCCGGCCACATGACCACGGAAACGTCTTCAGACAGCGCTGGCTCTTCGGCTTTGAAACGGAGATGAGCACTGCAACCCTAGAGTCGGACTCGACTGGCTTTCGAGCAAGGGAACCTTTACCTTTAAGAAGCAGAGGTGGCTGGCCATTGCCTTCCTTGGCAGAGTCTTCCTCGGTGGTCTCCCTTCCAAAGACTAGCCTTGCTTAGCTCCTAAGATCTGAGGAGCTGGGGCTGTACCGTGTCACCTCCCTCCCCCATAAACCTTATAAAGAAACAGAAAAGTAAGTATATATCATAGATACTTTACAAGATAGTGGCAGGTATTCCAAGGAATCTTCCTTCAAGACAACAACAGTCCTTAGAGAAGAAGAAGAGGAGGAGACTGGATTTATACCCTGCCCGTCACTTGGAGTCTCAGAGCGGCTTGTAAACTTCTTTCCCTTCCCCTCCCCACAACAGACACCCTGTGAGGTAGGCGGGGCCGAGAGAGCTCTTGACAGAACTGTCCTTGCGGGAACAGCTCTGACAGAACTATGGCTTGCCCAAGGTCACCCAGCAGCTGCAAGTGGAGGGGTGTGGAGTCAAACCCGGTTCTCCCAGATTAGAATCCGCGCACTTAACCACTACATCAAACTGGCTTAAAGACATTTACCCTCTTCTAAGTCTACTAGCTTGGACTTGGAAGGGTATAACTTTGGTCAGGATTGTATAGTAAGGAGCCTTCCCCCCATTTAAATGGCTCTCGTGTCGGAGAAAGAGCCACGTAAGGAGGAGGAGGAGTCTAGGAAGGTTTCAGACTTCAAGCGGTGTGCAAAGACGGAGCCCAGTCTTTTTAGAGTTGCCAGGTCCTGCCTTCTTCCTGGCAAGGGGTATCTTCGGGCCTTGCTAGGATCTTCTGCTATCTGCCAAGGACCTAAGGTTTGAGCCCAGATTTACCATAGAGTTTTGCCCCAAAACAAGAGCGCCACCACTGCGATGATGTCACTTCTGGGTGACATCATCACACCTTGTTCGGGACATTTGTGAGTGGGGTTCCCCCCCCACCAGCCAGCTGGCCAGTGGCAAGGAGGAGCCCGCAAAAGTGGGGGGACCCCCACCCGGCCCTGGGGGCTGACAGCTCTATATAACTTTTCTATGAATTTGTCTTGTTTTGCTTTAATGCTTCAAAGTTGGGGGGGGGGCTACCCAGGAGAGACTGATTTAAAAAAAACATTTTATTATGTTTTGTTAATATGACAGGAAAAGTCCCTCTCCGTGGACGTGTGTGTCCCTTTCCTGTCATTCCTTTGCGGCTTGAGTTTGAAAGGAAGGCACGTCTGTCAGCTTTTTAAGCTCAGCGAGGGCACCAAGTCACAGCATAGGTGGCTGGGAAAACCTGTTTTCTGAAAGCAACTTTGGGGTAAAATAGCTTTTTTTATTGTTTACTTCCACATTTTGAATGAACTTTGGTTAAAGCTCGCCTCCTGCACCTGCTCTCTTTCCGAAAACTGTCTCTTCAAATTCACCAGACTGATTTGTCATTTTCTTATGTGCCACAACTGGTTGTATCTGCCGTTGCTGCGTGTTTCGGATATGGGCTAATGCCTCGTGACAGATGCAGCTGTGTCTCTGGAAAGCCAGGAAACGGGCAGGAGCAGAAGGCGGTGCGGGGAGGATGGCAGAGGACGGCTCATTTTCTCGGCGTGGTTTTAATGAACGATTCCTGTTCCTTACGTCAGGAGGGTCGGTTCGTATCTTGTGTTACGGCAGGTGGTGGCAGTCACAGGCGCAGGTTGATAAACCCGCAAATGTTTGAAAAGACCTGCGCTTTTTGTTCACTGCTTGGAAATATTCTGGCAGACACAAGCAAACATGACTGTCAACATTCATGGGCAGTTTATAGACATTCCTGATGTTCGTCTGGGATCGTCAGACACAGATCTATGAATAATGCCATTTGACACAGTTTGGGTATCCATGATAACTAGGGATGCCTAAACACCCACAATTTTGGTTTGTGTGCTGTTCATCAGTTGTCAACAAGATGCTGATGGGGGGGGGGCTGTGGCTCAGTGGCAGAGCCTCTACTTGGCATGCAGAAGGTCCTGGGTTCCATCCTTGCCATCTCCAGTTAAAGGATCTGGCAGTAATAATAATAATAATAATAATAATAATAATAATACCTGGCTTCTTGATGCTGAAGAGGTCTTTTTTCCAGGCTTCTGAGCGGGACATTCCATTAGCCGGCTAATACCTCCCCTACGGGGGTTTAGTGTGCCACCCTCTTTAAGGAGTGGTACCCATTTTATCTACTCACTGAAGCTTTCAAACCGCTGGGTGGACGGCGAGCTGGGGACAAGGCCGGTAGCTCACACCAGCGCGGGCTAGAACTGACAGCAGCTCTGTTCAGTTCAGATGTTAACCAGGGGATAAATCCTCTGTGCCACCGCTCCTCCCAGTAGGTGATATGAAAGCTGTCTGCATGAGACCCTTGAGAGTTTCTGCCAGTCTGAGTAGATAACATAGATTTTGATGGACCAAGGGTCTGATTCAGTATAAGGCAGAAGAATTCACCATGAAATCTGTGTCATCTCTAATGACAGCACGTACACTGATTTCCAAATCATGCATCAAACTGAGTGAGAGCCAACTGCCAACCTAGCAGTTCAAAAGCAAGCAATGGCAAGAAGATAAATAGGTACAACTTTGGTGAGAAGATAACAGTGTTCCGTGCGCCTCAGCATTTAGTCATGCTGGCCACATGACCATGGAAATGGCTTTGGACAGCACTGGCTCTTCGGCTTGGAAACGGAGATGAGCACTGCCCCCTAGAGTTGGATTCGACTAGCTTCCGAGCAAGGGAAATCTTTACCTTTAAGAAACCCTCATCGGTCAATATTTGGCAGATCTCCAATGGTTAATCAGAAACTCTGCTGACCAGTGTTCCCTCTAAGCTGAGTTAATGTGAGCTAGCTCACAGTTCTTTAGCCTCCGGCTCACACATTTTTGCCTTAGCTCAGGAAAGATGGCTCCAGAGCAAACTAATTTATGCAGTAGCCAAATCACCTGCTCACAACTTCAATGCCAGTAGCTCACAAAGTAGACTTTTTGCTCACAGGACTCCACAGCTTAGAGGGAGCATTGCTGCTGACCCCACCACTTTCTATAAACACCCAGAAAGGTGTCAGTAGGCCCATATTGGGGATCCCTTCTTTTAAATATTTGATACAACAGAACTACAAAACAAATACAGAAAAAGCAAGTGTTAAGTTCCATTTATCTCACCATTTCTTCAAGTAACTCAGATTCCCTCTGAGAGCCAGTTTAGTGTAGTGGTTAGGAGCGCAGACTCTACTGTGGGAGAACCAGGTTTGATTCCACGCTCCTCCACATGCAGCTGCTGGTGTGACCTTGGGTCAGTCATAAGTTCTTTCAGGAGCAGTCCTCAAAAGAGCTCTCTCAGTCCCATCTACCTCACAGGGTGTTTGTTGTGGGGAGGGGATGGGAAAGGAGATTGTCAGCAGCTCTGAGACTCCTTCAGGTAGTGAAGGGCGAGGTATAAATCCAATCTCTTCTTTCTCCTCCTGTTATTCCCCAAACAATCCTTTGAAGTAGGTTAGGCTGAGAAATACTGATTTAGTTCCCTGGCTGAGTGGGCATTTGACCTTGTGTCTTGTCAGTCAAAGCCCAATGCTTTAGCTAGTACACTACAGCAGGTGTCATTAACATTGTCCCTTGGCAAAAGGAGTATTCATGTTAAGTGAGACTATCTGTTTCGTCCATCTGCCCAACACATTTCTATCCTGCTGTGCCTCCAAGAAACTCCAAATAGCGTACAATGTTCTTCACCCCCCATTTTATCCATGCAACAGTCCTGCAAGGTCCCTTCCAGTCTGGGTTTAGGCCTGGTTATGGTGCTGAAGGGAGCTGCGGTGGCTCAAGTGGTTAAGACGCTGAACTGCAGGCTGTGGAAGGTCGGGAGTTCAGCAGTTCGAGACCCGAGTGTGCCGCATGATGGAGTGAGCTCCTGTCTCTAGTTCCAGCTCCTGCCAACCTAGCCGTTCGAAAGCAAGAAATTGCAAGTAGATAAATAGGTAGCACTTTGGTGGGAAGGTAACAGCGTTCCGTGCGCCTTGGTGTTTAGTCATGTCGGCCACATGACCACGGAAACATCTTCGGACAGCGCTGGCTCTTCGGCTTTGAAACGGAGATGAGCATCGCAACCCTAGAGTCGGATTTGACTGGCTTTCAAGCAAGGGAACCTTTACCTTTACCTTTTTATGTGGCTGAAACAGCCTTGGTCACCCTGATAGATGACTTGTGGCAACATGTGGGCAGTAAAGTGCAAATCCATTGATTCGCCTGGTCCTCTCAGTGGCTTTTGATACCATTGATCATGGCATCCTTCTGGACCAGCTATCTGGGCTGGGATTGGGAGGCACTGTTCTGCAATGGTTCTGGTGGCACCTGGAGGGTCATTTCAGAAGATGGTCCTGGAGGAGTGTTGCTCAACCCCTTGGCCTTTAGCCTGTGGGGCCCTGCAAGATCTACATAAAACTGCTGGGTGAGGTCCTCCTCCAGAGATTTTGGCCAGCCTGTCACCAACATACAAATGCCACTTAGCTCTATCTCACACTTTCAGTTGATCCCAGGGAAGTTGCAGAAACCCTGAACTGCTGCCTAGAGGCCATTTTGAAGTGGATGTGGGCTAATAAACTGAAGCTTAATCCAGACAAGATGGAAATGCAATTGGTGGGTGAAGGCCTGGCCTGGGATTTAAAGTGTTACCCATTCTGGATGAGCAACACTCCCCTTGAAGGAACAGCTCGGTAGTCCAGGAGAAGGAGAAGTAGTAGAAGAAGAAGAGATTGGATTTATACCCCGCCCTTCACTACCCAAAGGAGTCTCAGAGCGGCTTACAAACTCCTTTCCCTTCCCCACAACAGACACCCTGTGAGGTAGGTGGGGCTGAGAGAACTCTGACAGAAACGGCTCTTTTTCAAGGACAGCTCTTATCAGAACTACGGCTTGCCCAAGGTCATCCAGCAGCTGCAAGTGGAGGAGTGAGGAATCAAACCCGGTTCTCCCAGATTAGAGTCCGCGCACTTAACCACTACACCAAACTGGCTCTCTCTCAAGGTGTTGGTACTTACCTTCAAAGCCCTATATGACCAGAGACCAGCATACCTTCAAGGCTTCTTCTCCCCATGTGAGCCCCGTAGATCACTGAGGTCCACCAATTAACATATTTTGGTGGTCCCCGGCCCCAGGGACATCCGACTTGTGCCGACTAGGGCCAGGGCTTTCTCAGCCCTATCCCCTGTCTGGTGGAATGAGCTCCCATGTGAGATCAGAGCCCTGTGGGATTTATTACAATTCCACAGGGCCTGCAAGGTGGAGCTCTTCTGCCAATCTTTTGGTTGAGGCAGCGGGCATTCCCCCCTTTCAGCCCCCTCCATCTGTAGCCTGGGTCCTTGGGATCCTAAATTTAAAGATCTTTATAACAAAAACTGATTTTAACATCATCAGCCACTGAAGCATCTGGCTTTTATTAGAATGATATGGTATTTATGACTTCTGTTTTGTTATGTTATTTTACATTGTGTTTTAAAATGGTTTTAACTGTATTGCACTTTTATTGTTGGAACCTGCCCTGAGCCCGTCAAGGGGTGGGCGGGATACAAATCCAAGGAAGGAAGGAAGGAAGGAAGGAAGATGGGAATTTCATGTTGAATATGTTTGACAGTTGAATGTACCTTGTTCGACTGAGGCAATTTGATGTGGGTTGATCATCAGGCTTGCTTGGTACAGCACCAAATGACTCAAATGCCTGCCAAACATGTTCACATCAGTTTCCCCCCCCTCAACCCCCCTTAAACATTTACAAAAACTCTCATCCAAACAGACCTGTGACCATTAACATCATTAAAGACAACACCGAATGGTAAGTTTGTTGGGTTTTTTTATTATTTATGAGTGATTTATAGGAGTTGTAACTGGAGGAGGGCAAGAATCTGTTCCAGTTGGCAGCAGAGAATAGGACCCGAAGCAACGGGTTTAAATTACATGCAGAAAGGTATCGGCTGGATATTAGGAAAACCTTTTTCACAGTCAGTGGTTCAAAGGTGGAATCAGCTGCCTAGGGAGGTGGTCAGCTCCCCTTCACTGGCAGCTTTCAAGAAGAGGCTGGACGAATATTTGTCAGAGATGCTTTAGGCTGGTCCTGCATTGGGCATGGGGTTGGGCTAGAGATGGTCTGTATGACCCCTTCCAACTGTATGATTCTGTGATTCTATGACTGATCTAATGTCTGTTTAAACAATTGCCTGCCAAGCAAAGCAGCAGAGTACCAAGGAGGGGTAGAACTCTCTCAGTGAGTATGAGAATGCACATGTGCTGTTAGGAGGGAATGTGTCGAAGCAACCTGATGAACAGCCACAAAACAGCTGATGACGAGTGCACTGAAAAACTGACTCCTTGTTCTCCTCTGGCAAACAGGATGAGACCTGAATTGCCAAGTGTTGGAGCATCCCATGTTTCAAGGCATAGTATTAATTCTTAGAGGCAAGAATACTATTCAGGTGGTGGTAGTAGTAGTAGTAATAGTAGCAGTAGTAGAATTTATTACAATCACTAGACCAGCCACATGCATATAGTTATAATTCCAATCTCTTCTTCTTCTTCTTGAGACAGATCCAGAATTCAATAGGCAACCAGTGCAGGTCGTACAGCACTGAGCAGATGTGCACCCACATAGGCATCGCTGTCAACACCCGTGCTGCCATGTTTTGCTCTAGCTGTAACTTCCAGAGCAGAATGAAGGGCGACCCCACATAGAGTTACAGTAATCCAATCTGGAAGTGACAGTTTCCGTAACCTCAGTATCAGTGCTCAAAATCTAGCTACTTGATAAGTGATCTTAGAGTTCTTATCAGGTAAAAGGCAAGCAAGCCTGGCTTTGTTTGTGCAAGCAGGAATCTTATCCAGCAACGGAGTCATAATCTCCAAACGAGCCTCCTTATAATACAGGCAACTAAAGGACATCTGCTCGATGGACTCAACCTCCCTTAATGGGCATGTACATAATCCTTCTGTATTCAGGAGCATCAGACATAAAGGCAAATATGAAGCTTCAGAGTTCCGTAGATGGTGCTGATCTCAGCTGGTCCATAGTGCTCCATACACCCCAATTACTTACAAAAAGAATTTAGAAGCCCCAGTGGCCCAGGCTTTAGCCAAAAGTTGCTTCTACAATTGTTAGATCCAAATACAAAGTATTAGGCATTCTCCAGATCCTTCCTGTAATAAAAGAGAAAAACAGATTATTTCAATGTTATTGACCACAGCTAGAACATTATTAGCATCAGAATGGAAAAGACCACATATGCCTTTGCTGTCAACATGGAGAGAGAAATTACGGGAATATTTCATTCTAAGTTTTCAATGTACTCCAACCTGCACACTCTAGACAACGCCTACACGAAAATGGTGCAGGTTTCGTATCCCGTAGCTCAATATTTAATGGGAAAGAACACCTTGCCCAAAAATCCACACTATCATGATTTTATCTACTTTTAACATAACTTGAGGATACTATAAATAATAGCTGAAACCCTTACTATTCTGAGTCATAGCCTTTAATCTTACTTAACATTGAACTGTATTGTATTTTTCTATTTTTAAGTAATTTTTTTTAAAGGAGCTCTCCAGAATAGTAGTGTCTGTTATGTCAAAAGCTGTCTTCCAGATTTAGGGACCTTCTTTGCATACAAGGACCTATGTCAATTTCCCCAGCACTGATAAACTTACACTAAGATTCTTGATGAAGAGGACAGACAATTTATTCCATTAATAATTCACAATCCAGTTCCTGCTTTTCATCACAATTGGCACATCATTCCCCTTTCCCTCAACACTTCCTCCATTGTTTACTGTTCTCTTCGTCGAGCCTTCAATATTCTTTGTGAAATAAAAGCTCATTTGTGTCAGTCACGACAATGAGGTGCCTAATACATTCTTTCAGGCTTAACATTCATCATTTTCTGTTATCGCTGGAAAGTTAAACTCACTGATGCCGGGAGAAAATATTCCAGCTGCTTCAGAGAAATATGGCAATGCAAAATCTTTTCATGAACCCTATATCATTGGCACCGGGTGCTGTGTGGCATTAATCCATTCCATGGTAAAGTCATTATGGCAGATGAAAAAACACACACCAGAGGGACAAGTTCCTGAAAGCCACGTACTGTTCCTCAGGTTGCAAAGACTGAGGCCTTTGCAAGCATGTAAAATAACACATAAATAGAGAATGCGCATGTAAATCTGTATGACCATTAGGGCTGCCAAGCCCTCAATGAGGGTGCGAGATCCCCTGCCCTAGCTCCTGTTGCCTACTGCCACTCTGAGTGGCATCAGGTTTTTGTTTTTGTTTTAAATGGCAGTGTTGCACATGGCACTGCATCACTTCCAATAAACACCTGGAAGTGACATAGGGTAGCTCTAGGAATCATTGGAAACTCCATGGTTTACCATAGCACTAGGGTAAGCTCTAGGAATCATAAATTCTATGGTAAACCATAGAGTTTCAGATTATTCCTAGACCTACCCTAGGCCAATTCTGTTTTTTTTAACTGAACGTGATGTAATGAAGCAATTGGCATTGCAGCTCCTCCTTTGTCTGCCCACAGCTGTCCTGCCATTTTCCAGGCACTGCCTGGCAACCCTAACACACACACATCTGATAGCCATGATCCCTACACCTCAAAACAAGAGGACCAAGATCAGACATCTGCATGTGAGGATGTGAGTTTATGTGTGTGTGTGACTCTGAGTCAACCCAGATGAGCTACTGAGAGAGAATAAGTGGCTCTCCCCAGTGTTTTTAAAAGGTACATCACTACTGTGTTTGAACTTCTTATTTATTACGTTTTTCATCCTGCCATTTCTACAAGGAGCACAGGTGAACATGTTTTCCCTTCTTCTATTTTATTCTAGCAGCAACCTTCACTGGGGAACCTTCACTGCCACAGGAGGTGGTGGCTATGAGCATGGACAGCTTCAAGAGGGAATTAGATAAGCATATGGAACGAGGGTCCATCAGTGGTTATGAGTCACAAGGTATAGATAGGAACTCTTGGTCTGGGGCAACTGATGTATTCTTGGTGCCTGGGGGGGGGCAACCGTGGGAGGGCTTCTAGTGTCCCACCCCCACTGCTGGACCTCCTGATGGCACCTGGTATTTTTGGCCACTGTGTGACAGAGTGTTGGACTAGATGGGCCATTGGCCTGATCCAACATTGGCTTCCCTGATGTTCTTATGTAGAGTAGGCGGAGAGGAGACTCAAAGTCATCCAATGATTTTCATGCTGAGTAAGGGTTTGAGTCAGGGTTTTCCCTGGCCTAGTGCAATATGCTTCCACAATATCACACTAAACCCAGACTGGGTGTGAGACAATAATGCAGGGGGGAGATGGAGGTTTAGCCATCCCCCCCTATGTGCAAGCCTTCCATAGGCTTTGATTAGCTCTGGAAACGAAGCAAATATAGGGTCAGAGAGGTCAGTTTGTCTTTTTCTTCTCCCAGTGATAATAGCTGGAAGGTGGCTGATTTCAATAAATGAAACAGCGTGGGGGAAGGAAGATTAATCCCCCTGTGGTATGACCACAATCCATACAGGTGGACCATTTCCTGTTAAAATTACTGGGAAGTTACGTAAATTGATCTTCCACCATCATGTCTTATTTTGTCCAAGAAGTTTAGATACTGAACACTGAGACAGATGAGATGTAGGAGACCTGTGACCCAATCTGAAATGGCCAGGTTGTCTGCAATGGTGCATGACCTCCAAGCCCCAAGCTCCTGTCTCCTGTGGCCACTTGATATAGCAGCAGGAGCAGGAGCAAAAACAAGGTAGGAGATGGTATTGTGTATAGACAGTGGGGGAATTCCTAGAGTGTCCCTTGAAATGGCAATGTCCCTTCTGGGTCTTCACCCAGAAATGATGTTATGGTGTTGTGCAACACACACACCTCTATGTCCCCTCCCAAACTATCTAGTCTTTTGCCTTTTTCTGTGGTGGTGTTGGGGAGGGAGTGCTTAGTTATTCCCTTACACTGTTTTCTCATGTGGTGACCTGCCTCCTTTCTCAGCCTGTTATTAGACTGTGGAAGAAGAAATACAGGTATAAAGCATGGACATGTACTGTTTGCTGCTGTGAAACTAAAAGCTGTTGTGGGGATGGAGATGTAGGGGGAATGATGACGATGGGGAAAAGGTTAAACATACATCTAGTGTTACTGCTCATCAAAAAAGAAGAAGAAGAAGAGTTGCTTTTCATACCATACCTTTCACTACCCAAAGGAGTTTCAAAGTGGCTTACAATCGCCTTCCCTTCCCCTCCCCGCAACAGATAACCTGTGAGGTAGGTGGGGCTGAGAGAGCTCTGAGAGAACTATGATTGATCTTAGGTCACCCAGCTGGCTTCATGTGGGGGAGTGGGGAATCAAACCCGGTTCTCCAGAATAGAGTCCGTCGCTATACCACGCTGGCTCTCAAAAGCAGAGCCCTCCATTGCTACGGTTTAAAACAACAGCCTATCAAATCAAAGATCTCCTCATTCCCCCCCCCCATGAAGTTGTGGTCAGCCTACAACAAACCTGTAGGATTTTCAAGGCAAGGGTCAGTGACCCTGGAGAAATCAGTTCCCAACAACAGTCATTCAGAAGAATTAAAGTTTATTGAGACATTGATAGCATCCAGACTCTTAACGATTCTTTGTTGGAGCTGAGGCTAAGTGCACGAAGCAAGCAATTATACTTAAATAACACAGGATGTCAATGGCCCTGGGCCAATCACACCTAAGCTAAAAGCCCGCCTGAATAACAGCATATAATTCTCAAGAGAAAGAGGATCCCAGGGATAGTTAGATGGCTGAGTCAAGACAGGTAACAGCATAGTGGCTAGAAACGAAAGTATACATTCTTGTTCTCACCCCCCACGTCTCCATGGCAACCAAGCCCAAGAAGGGGCCAGGTTGACAACAAAAGATGAACAGTGGTGAGTTACCATTGCCTGCCTCTGCATGGCGACCCTGGACTTCTTTGATGGTCTCCCGTCCAAGGACTAACCAGGGCCAGACCCCGCCAATAAGCTTGGGGAAAAAATGGAACCTGTGTGAGAGTGGACCAGTCAGTTGCAGTGAGAGCCTTGGTAAAAGGTAAAGGTAAAGGTTCCCTTGCTCGAAAGCCAGTCGAATCCAACTCTAGGGTTACGGTGCTCATCTCTGTTTCAAAGCCGAAGAGCCAGCGCTGTCCAAAGACGTTTCTGTGGTCATGTGGCCAGCATGACTAAACACCTAGGCGCACGGAACGCTGTTACCTTCCCACTGAAGTGGTATCTATTTATCTACTTGCAATTTCTTGCTTTCGAACTGCTAGGTTGGCAGGAGTTGGAACTAGAGACGGGAGCTCACTCCGTCATGCGGCACCCGGGTCTCGAACTGCTGAACTACTGACCTTACACAGCCTGCAGTTCAGCGTCTTAACCACTTGAGCCACCGCAGCTCCATTGAGAGCCTTGGAAAGGCTAGCAAATGGAAAATGTTCCCTCTCTAGTCTCAGGTAATGATGGATTCGAGTAGCACAAAGGATTTACCATGGTTTGTTGGCATGGAGAAAGCATGCATTGGGAAAAGGAGGTTGGAACTTGGGAGTAATTCTTGAGCTGCTCATGGCGAGACCAAAGAACCAAGGGGTGGGCTGTGGAACAGCCTTCCCAATTATTTATGAGTACAACTGCCCAAGACGTTGTCTCCATCATAGATATGGCTGTGAGTAAGCTTATTGCAGAGGGAATGGGAATGCGGCAAAAGGATAGTCTGGTTACCAAATGACAGGGCAAGGTTCTATAGCACAGTGTATGGCCTTCCTGGCTGTTGATGAAGGGTTTTTAAAAAGGCTTTTAAAAGTCTAAATGGTTGTGTTCCCATTGGAGTGTTCCAGGACAAAGAACTCAGTCATCTCTAACAGAAAAAAAGATACTGTAAAAGGGGGGAAATGTGCCAGTTTGGTGTAGTGGTTAAGTGTGTGGACTCTAATCTGGGAGAACTGGGTTTGATTCCCCACTCCTCCACTTGCACCTGCTGATGTGACCTTGAGTCAGTCACAAGCTCTGGCACAGCTGTCCTTGAAAAAGAGCAGTTTGTGTCAGAGTTCTCTCAGCCCCACCCACCTCACAGGGTGTCTGTTGTGGGGAGGGGAAGGGAGAGGAGTTTGTAAGCCGCTCTGAGACTCTGAGTGAAGGGTGGGGTATAAATCCAATCTCCTCCTCCTCCTCCTCCTCTTCTTCCTCTTCCTCTTCCTCTTCCTCTTCCTCTTCTTCTTCCTCTTCTTCTTCTTCAAATTATTCCTAAATAGGGCAGATGTGGGAGGGATGGGCATTCAAGGTTATTACAGATGGCACAAACACTAGTCAATAGGTCCTTGTAATGTTTGCACTACCTCAGTTCATTCAGCATCCAAATCTGCAAAAGAAACACTGAAGTGTGTGTGTGTGTGTGTGTGTGTGAGTGAAATAAAGGTAAAGTTAAAGGTTCCCTTGCTCGAAAGCCAGTCAAATCTGACTCTAGGGTTGCAGTGCTCATCTCCGTTTCAAAGACGAAGAGCCAGCGCTGTCCGAAGACGTTTCCGTGGTCAGGTGGCCAGCATGACTAAACACCAAGGCGCACGGAACGCTGTTACCTTCCCACTGAAGTGGTACCTATTTATCTACTTGCAATTTCTTGCTTTCGAACTGCTAGGTTGGCAGGAGCTGGAACTAGAAACAGGAGCTCACTCCGTCATGCGGCACACTCGGGTCTCGAACTGCTGAACTACCGACCTTCCACAGCCCGCAGTTCAGCGTCTTAACCACTTGAGCCACCACAGCTCCGTGTGAGTGAAAGGGGAATGCATATTCCCAATAAGTGCCAGAAAATTGATTTCCCATAACCCAAGCCAGTGCTGTCTTAGAGGGATAACTTAAAATTCACAGTGTTGTTTTTTAAAAACGAGTAGGAGCTTTCAGATTATTGCTGCAATCCATGCAGGGGGTTTGCTATTTTTCCTATTGATTCACTTTTAAATAATTTTCAGTCATTGTACAAGTTCCCCGGCATTATATCACAAAAGAAGGCCATGTTTGCCGGAAACGATCTCCAGGCGGGAATCACTGCCGTTTTATTGAAGATAGCGGGTTCTTTGACGCCTTTGATCCTCCCCCCCTTCTCTGCATTTCCTTTTTTGTTTCATGAGACTTTTTTCTTGGCTGAGCAACCTTGTTAAGTGACATTTGCTTACAGCTGAGGAAAATGTTCATGACTGAAGGCTCTCCGGCAATGAAAGACTGCAGGATGAAGGTTTTGAGTTCCTCCTTCTACAAGGTTGGATCGAGACTAAATTGGTCATTTCCACTGATTCCCTGCTTGTGCTGTAGACCCCCACAGGGTCCCTATCCGCCAGAGCAGCATTTCACAGTGATTGGTTGGCTGCAGCTAGAGGGGCAACCAATGGGAGAGGGAGACTTGCCAGGTAGGGGGCCCCTCACCAGCAGTGTTCTCTCTAAGCCGAGTTAGTGAGAGCTAGCTCACAGTTTTTTAGCCTCTGGCTCACACATTTTTGTTTTAGCTCAGGAAGGAGGGCTCCAGAGCAAACCGATTTATGCAGTAGCCAAATGGCTCACTCACAACTTTAATGCCAATACCTCACAAAGTAGAATTTTTGCTCACAAGACTCCACAGCGTAGAGGGAGCATTGCTCACCAGTGATGTATTAACAACACCAGGGATGTGCTGGCGTCACTCCCTGAGTGCCCAGAGGTGATGTCAGCAAGTCACTGGGGATGCTCTAGCATTTCTCAAAAATTCTATGGTTTTACCATAGAGTTTTTGTGGAATGCTAGAGTATCCCCTATCATTTCCAGTTTATGGCTCCAACCCAAGGGTGAATCTACTATGGAACTAATAAAACTAAATCCTGGAGGGGCCCTGAAGCATCTTTTTTTTAAAAAAAATGAGTAAATTTTTCAACAAAATTGATGGAGTTTTTTTTAAGTGTTTGTCTCTAAAATAAGGCTTTTTTAGTAACAGAATCATAAGCCAATGGGTTGAAGTACTTAATGTTGACCTTAGAACATGCTCTAATACCTGTTTCATATGGCCTCAAAATGTCCCTGTAATTGGTCAAATTTCAAAATTTTCTCTAGGGCCCCCGTAACAGTTCAAGCTTCAGGGTCCCAAAAATGTAGGTCCGCTACTGCTCCAACCCATAGTCTTGTGGCTAGGAAGGATTTTGAATTTCTCATCCCTGCTGTTTCAACCCGCCCCCCTCCAGTCCTTATTTTAGTTTCACTTCTGCCTTGTGCAAGTCAAAGACATGATTCTTTATTTTTGTAGCCTGTTTCTCTTTCCTCAAGCCAAACTTATTCAAGAAACTGGACATATACCTAGTTTAGCAGAAGTATGAGAAGCAAAAGAACCAAAACAAAAACGGGGGTTAAAAACCTCAAAATGTAGTGAGTGATGTCTTAAAGAGAATGAGGAGAGCTGAGAACTGACCTCTAAACTGGCCAAGGGCCCACTAGAACCTGAGCCCCTGGTAGGGCTGCCAAATCCCCCCGGGGGGCGGATTTCTCCCACTTTGGAGGCCCGATTTCTGCCCCTGCGGAATCGGGCCCTGGGGGAAACCCCACCCCGGCGTCTACATCACCCGGATGTGACGTCATGACGCCGGGCACGCTGGGGGCAGGGCCACAGCCATTTGAGGGGAAAACTCTATGTTTTCCGATTATTGGTGCGTGATCACACAGCAACATCTGGGAAGCTCCTCCATTATTGCAGTGTGTGTTGTGTGACCATGCTTTTATAGCAGCAAGATGTGACAATGTAGCTATAGATAAGTTTGATTGTTTGTTTGTAGGTTTCCTGTGCACCTTTTACCCTTAGAAATAAAGCTTTTAAACAGAGAGAAATGTCTCCTCTCCAGTGAAGCAAAGATCCATTGGAAACTTTGAGTATTTAAGTATTTTTGACTATTTTCCCCAACAGCAACAACTTAATGGCAGATGCCATGAGGCTGCGTTTCCCAGGCACATCTGCCACCTCGAATGTTGCCAAAGCAATGCCCAGTGCAGTAGAGGGAAGGGGAAAGGATGGGAAAGACAGAAAGGGGAGAGTGACTCTGTTCCCTCATTCAGCCTAATTTGGTGTGGCTGCCACCATTGCAGCAGCAGAAGCAGCAAGGGAGGTGGGCTTGGGGAACTAGAATGGGAGGCAAGGTATACGTTGGCTGGAGATTCAAGGAGAGTCATCCCAAAGCTTGGAACTGGGCTTGAAAAAACAATCCCAGGCCCCAGTCACACGGAGGATATGCTGCGCTAAAGGCACGAATGTCAGGTGGATTATTGGTGCGTGATCACACAGCAACATCTGGGAAGCGTAGAAAAACCCGTGGCCACCCTGTGGTGTCCCGCTGAAGATGTGCAGTAAAAAAGTACCTCGGAAAGTGCACTAGTATTCGGAAAACGCGGGGCAGGGGCGGGCATCTGATCGCGGGAGCGCTAGTATCCCGTGGCATCTGGCGCCCATACACGTCCCATCACAAACTGGATGTTTTTTTGTAAGCGCATGCGCACAAACATGTAACTGAAATCAGTGCTGCTCCACGGAATTGCGCATGCGCACAAACGCGAAACACTTGCTGCACCACTTCTTTGCCACGCTCCAGCATCGTGGTGTGATCGCCAGCTAACAGCCGAAGAAGAAGAAGAAGAAGAAGAAGAGGAAGAAGAGGAAGAAGAAGAGGAGGAGGAGGAGGAGGAGGAGATTGGATTTATACCCCACCCTTCACTACCCAAAGGTGTCTCAGAGCGACTTACAAACTCCTTTCCCTTCCCCTCCCCACAATAGACACCCTGTGAGGTAGAAGAAGAAGAAGAGATTGGATTTATACCCCACCCTTCACTACCCAAAGGTGTCTCAGAGCGGCTTACAAACTCCTTTCCCTTCTCCTCCCCACAACAGACACCCTGTGAGGTAGGTGGGGCTGGGAGAGCTCTGACAGAAACTGTTCTTTTTCAAGAACAGCTGTGCCAAAATTATGGCTTGCCCAAGGTCATCCTAAGCGCGAAGATCCGGAGGACCGTGTGATCAGGCTACCGCGCTTTATTTTGCTCCGGGGCGAACAGCCACGCCTCCCCCCGCGTTATCTGGCCCGTGTGACCAGGGCCCCAATGATTTAATGATTTTGCCACAAAAAACCTAGTTTGGTTTGTTGAACCAAATTCCAACACAAACCAGGAAAGGAGGTGTGTGCCAATTATATGAAATAGAAGAAGAGAAGAGGAGAGTGGATTTATACCCCGCCCTTCACTCAGAGTCTCAGAGCGGCTTACAAACTCCTTTCCTTTCCCCTTCCTACAACAGACACCCTGTGAGGTAGTTGGGGCTGAGAGAGCTCTTTCCAGAACTGTCCTTGAGAGAACAGTTCTGACAGAACTATGGCTTGCCCAAGGTCACACCAGCAGCTGCAAGTGGAGGTGTGGGAAATCAAACTCGGATCTCCCAGATTAGCGTCTGCGCACTTAACTACTACACCAAACTGGCTTCAGGACTCCAGGAAAGTAAATGGAAGATCATTAGAAGGGTTCTGCTGAATAAGACCACAGATCCACCTGGTTCAACCTCCAGTTTCCAATGGTGACCAAATCGTTATCTATTTATTTATTTGATTTCTATCCCACCCTCCCCACAAGCGGGTTCAGGGCGGGTTACAATCACACAGAAGTCATGACAATGAGAATATATTAATTAAGCAGTTAAAACAATATCCATATCAATTAAAAACAACAACAAAACAGTAATCAGAGTGGGAATGCCTCAATTGAGATGCTCCGTTTGGGCTATTGTCAGCAGGGGAGGCCAGAATAGATTTGGATGCTGGTTGCCTCATCCGAAACCCCCGTGGAACAGCTCGATTTTGCAGGCCTTGTGGAATTGTAACAAGTCCCACAGGTCCCTGATCCCACAGGTGGAAGTGGGAGCTTGTTCCACCAGGCACAGGCCTAGTTGAAGAAGAAGAAGAAGAAGAAGAAGAAGAAGAAGAGATTGGATTTATACCCCACCCTTCACTACCCAAAGGTGTCTCAGAGCAGTTTACAAACTTCTTTCCCTTCCCCTCCTCACAACAGACACCTCTAATGTGGGTGGGGCTGAGAGAGCTCTGACAGAAACTGCTCTTCAGAGAAGAGGAGTGTAATGTACTGCCGCCTTTCCACGTGTAAGGCATCAGCCTGACATGCCCGGACTTGCCCGGGCTGGCCAGGCACAATTCATCTGTAGCTTCAGTCGATAGACAAAGGATCCGAAGGATCCTAGCCGGCCCAATCAAAGGGCTAGCTTCCCAGCCAGGAGACCAATGGTCGCCCGGTTATTGTAAATAGCCTATCGGGAGTAGGGGGTGTGTTTAGGTGTACTTTGGTGGCGGGCTTTCTGAACGCATATAAACCGGCCTGTGAGCGGGTTTCCTTTGTCTTGTTCCTGATCTAATAAAGTACTCTTGCTGAATCACTCTTGCTGAATCACTCCACGTTCTGAGTACTTTTCACTGGCGACGAAGGTGGGATCTACGACCCCATGAACAAGACCCGGATGCCAACACGAGTACCGCACCGAGCCTGACGCCGAGACCTCTCTGGGAACCGCGCAACTTCGCATCCCAGCTCTCCGGCAACTGCTCATCGCTCCGCTCCCGGCTCCGCTTCGCACACTGCTGACCCCTCGAGCCGCAGCATCGCTCTCCACGCCCCAGTCGCGGCCGCCGCCTAGCACGCCTCAGGCTCAGCTCGCTCGACCATCGCGCCCGCCTCACCCGGTCCTCCGAGCGTCCAAGAGCATCCGCGGAAATGTCGGAGCAAAATGCCACCTCCGCTCCCTCCTCTGCTTCCACCTCCTCATCCTCCGGGCCCAACGCATCCTCCGGGGTCGCCACCGTCGCCGCTCCAGCAGGAACCTCTCACGAAGGCATCGCTCCGTTTGACTTGGCCCACCCCGAACGATGGACCACATGGGTGAGGATCCTCAAGCACTACCTCGCCTGCATGCGGGTCACCGACGCCGAATTGAAGAGATCCCAGCTCATCCGGCTGTGTGGGATGGACACCCTGCTCCTTCTGCAGAACCTAATCTCACCTAAGGAGGTAGAG
>NW_015170346.1:13191-16964 GCF_001447785.1 Gekko japonicus | reverse complement strand
CGGAACCTCCGGCATTGCCGCCGCCGGAAACGCCGCAGCCAACCGCCCCGCCACGGCCACAAGGAGCAGCCCCAAGCAGCACCCCGGAACTCCGCCGTTCCACAAGGCCCAGGAAGTCTCCCGCATACCTCCAGGACTTTGTATGTGGGTAGTTTGGACTATGGGGGGAGGGGTGTAATGTACTGCCGCCTTTCCACGTGTAAGGCATCAGCCTGACATGCCCGGACTTGCCCGGGCTGGCCAGGCACAATTCATCTGTAGCTTCAGTCGATAGACAAAGGATCCGAAGGATCCTAGCCGGCCCAATCAAAGGGCTAGCTTCCCAGCCAGGAGACCAATGGTCGCCCGGTTATTGTAAATAGCCTATCGGGAGTAGGGGGTGTGTTTAGGTGTACTTGGTGGCGGGCTTTCTGAACGCATATAAACCGGCCTGTGAGCGGGTTTCCTTTGTCTTGTTCCTGATCTAATAAAGTACTCTTGCTGAATCACTCCACGTTCTGAGTACTTTTCAAGGAGATTGGATTTATAACCCGTTCTTCACTACCCAAAGGTGTCTCAGAACAGCTTACAAACTCCTTTCCCTTCCCCTCCCCACAACAGACACCCTGTGAGGTGGGTGGGGCTGAGAGAGCTCTGACAGAAACTGCTCTTTTTCAAGGACAGCTGTGCCAGAATTATGGCTTGCCCAAGGTCATCCAGCAGGTGCAAGTGGAGGAGTGGGGAATCAAACCCGGTTCTCCCAGATCAGAGTCCGCGCACTTAACCACTACACCAAACTGGCTCTCTAGTTGAGGCTAACCCTTCTCCCTGACATTCTATTTTGCTGTCATGGCCAATAGCTCCTGAGGGCACCTGCCGTCTTTGAATTTGTCTTATACCTTTTTTAAAAAAAATCCATCAAAGCTATAACCACATCTTGTGGCAACACATTCTATAAGTGAATGCTGCCATGTGAAGATCGGCTTTCTTTAGGGTTCCCAAGTCGGATCGGCGCTGCTCCAGGAGTGCGAGCGCGCACCGCAACCCCGTAACCCAGAGGTTTCCCTCGGATGACCGTGGCCCCACCCCCAGCCAATGTTCCCTCTGAGCTGTGGAGTACTTTGAGCAAAATTTCTACTTTGTGAGCTACTGGCATTAAAGTTGTGAGCAGGTGATTTGGTTACTGCATAAATTAGTTTGCACTGGAGCCATTCTTCCTGAGCTAAGACAAAAATGTGTGAGCCGGAGGCTAAAAAACTGTGAGCTAGCTCACACTAACTCAGCTTAGAGGGAACACTGCCCCCAGCGTGCCCGGTGTGGTCGCATCACTTCCGGGTGACGTGCATGTTGCGTGCTTTGGGGGTGGGGTTCCCCCTGGGGCCTGATCCGCCGGCGGCGAGAAACGGGCCTCTGGGGCGGGGGTTTCCCCACCCCACGGGGGACTTGGCAAGCCTAGCTTTCTTTGTTGTTGTTGCTCTGAATCTATGACGAACCAATTTCACTGGATGCCCTTGAACGGCAAGGGGAGAAAAATGCACACTCTCCTCTTTTTCCATACTACTTAGATAATCTCTCCGTCACAGACAGATAACTTAGGTAATTGGTCACAGAGAAAACAACTCCCATATCTTCTTGCCCAACTTGGCCATATTTTGCAAAGTTTATAATCCTCTCCAGCTTTTTTCCGGTGACACACTACCATTAGCCAGTAGCCTCAGACAGCTGGGATTATTTCAGATTTTTCATCCCTGCCGTTTCACTCACCCCCCCTTTTGTATCTCTCTTTTGCATGCTGAACTTGCAGTTCTCTGTGCCACATTCTGTTTTCTTGCACCAAATCCCCCCCCATAAAATATCTGCACAAGACATTATAAAAGTACACATGCGATACAGTGTGGATTAAAATAAAAACCCCTGTGTAAATTGCATGGGTAAAAACTATGTAATGTGCAACATGAATAAACGAACAAAAACCACTGTGGAAAATGGAGAAACAAAATGTTGACAAAAATATTTATTTATATTATTATTATTTATTTATTATTTAGATTTTTATCCCGCCCTCCCCGTAGGCTCAGGGCGGCTTACAAGGCTTTGCCAATAAAACATTAAAAATATTAAATATATCAATATTAAAACATCATACAAACAGAACAGTATCTGGTGCTCACTTCGTAGGAACAAGATGGCGATCTCCTAAAGTCTCATCCTCTTTTCAAAATACCCACATCACAAGGCTTGGGGCGTAGATGGTACCGTGGTGGTGGCGGCTCCTATTCGAACGCCTGGCGGAAGAGCTCCGTCTTGCAGGCTCTGCGGAACTGTGCTAGGTCCCGCAGAAACAAATAGAAACAAATTAGGGCATGCTGAACACATCATTTTTGACAGCCGTGATCTCTTGTGGGCTGAGCCTCACTTAGCATTGTTATGAAGGCTGAATTTTGTTTTCTGAAATTCAGGGTTTTTAAATATCTCTCTCTCTCTTTCTCTCTCTCTCTCTCTCCATTGATTTTTCTTAGTCTCTTCTTATCCTCTTTCAAAAGAGAAATTTCTCTATGATTTCTCTTTGCAGTTTTCTGTCACACCACTGGGTGCTGCTCTATGCACCCTTTTGTAAACTCGACCCTTGCAGGGTTTTTTTGATGTTACATACCACAGGGTAGTGCTCTACCAAGTGGATAGGCAGGTTTGGGAAGACATTGCCTCCCTCTGAGCATCTGCAGAGTGAAATTCTGACAATCTTAAGAATCTCCTTTACTTGTCTCCTCTCTTTGAACTTTTCTTTTAATCAAAAGGGAACTGATTTGATGTAGAATCCAAATTCTTAAAAACAGGAAAGGAAATCGATTGTGGGATTTCAAGGAGGGACTGGTTACAGAGGAATTAAGAGAATTTCCCCTAGCAACGCTACTCAAACTTGCCCATTTCACTCTAATCACTATACCTCACTGACGTTTCCTAACTGTTAACAGCATAGGGTGCAAGAGACCAGAAGAGAGGCATAAATCACATCTGAGTTAGATTTTGGTTGTTTTAGTGTCCATTTACAAGGGCCTTCTTGGAGCTGCTCCTGCCATTGATTGATGGGGTGGAGAGAGTACACATGAGCCAGTCTGGTGTAGTGGTTCAGTGCGCGGACTCTAATCTGGGAGAACCGAGTTTGATTCCCCACTCCTCCACTTGCACCTGCTGGTTGACCTTGGGCAAACCATAGTTCTGACAAGAGGTGTCCTTGAAAAAGAGCCGTTTCTGTCTGAGCTCTCTCAGCCCCACCTACCTCACAGGGTGTCTGTTGTGGGGAGGGGAAGGGAAAGGAGTTTGTAAGCCGCTCTGAGACTCCTTTGGGGAGTGAAGGGCGGGGTATAAATCCAATCTCCTCCTCCTCCTCCTCCTCTTCTTCCTCTTCTTCTTCATCATCATCATCTTCTTTTCTGTTTGCTACCTGAGTTGAGCACAGTGCCGACCCGCTTTGGCTTTGCAGCTGTACAGGAGCTGAAATTCATTTGATGCCATCAGATGACTCAATGACGGCTGGCTGTTCTGCAGAAGCGGCCAGAGATCAGCAGGCATTAATGTTGGTCTGACACCAACCAAAAAAAAAAAGACACAGTGCTTAGTTTTATATTATTGGCTCTTCATGCTTCATTGAAGCCATTGCAGCGGAGTAAGGCAAGGCATTGATGGCTAGTGGGGGATCAACGTACCCTTTAATATATGACTGCATGCAAAATGCATGCAAAATAATCTCGCAAACAGACTCGGGTTGCTCACAAGCAACTTCAACCGCCTGCTGA
>NW_015170346.1:4690-12883 GCF_001447785.1 Gekko japonicus | reverse complement strand
GGAGGGGGGGAAGTTGCTGCGCCCCCCCCCCCGCCCCCCTGGTCCAAAACAGTCCAGTGGCACCTTTAAGACCAAGTTTTATTCAGGTACAAGCTCTCCCTCCTCTGCAAGGACAGATCTGCACGTCCCCCACCCCCAATAGCTAGCAATCCAAAACAGTCCAGTGGAGCCTGAGCGGTGGGTGTTGCCTTCTGACACACTTCCAGTGATGTCAGGGGGTGTGGCATATGCAAATGAGTTATGCAAATGAGTTATGCTAATGAGCTCCTGCACCTCTTTTTCTATGAAATGACCCCTGGTCTGATGCAATACAAGGCAATTTCATGTGTTCATGTGTTCATGTGTGACTCTATGCTCACAATGGTTTAGTGGGACATGAACCAAACTGTTGGGCGCATGAGAGCATCCGTGGAACAGAATTGGAGGAGAGACCATTTGCTCCTGCCTGCCCTCAACCAGGGCTATTTTTGGGCAGGAGCGCACAGGAAAGGAGTTCCGGCTCCCAAGTTGGCCACACCCGAGTTGGCCACACCCAGCAAGAACTCATTAGCATAATACGCCACACCCAACAGCAGAAACTCATTAGGGTTGGCTACATTAGGGGTGTGTGGCCTAACATGCAAAGGAGTTCCTGCTACAAAAAAAGGCCCTGGGTTTTGACAACAAACAAGGTAAACAGAATAAGAAGCAAAAGGTGGGTATGGCTGGATGACCACACTTCTGGTAACATGGGGGTGTGGCCTAATATGCGAATGAGCTGTGCTGTCAGGGGTGTGGCCTAATATGCTATTAAGTTTCTTCTGTTGGGTGTGGCCTATTATGCTAATGAGTTCCTGCTGGGCTTTTTCCACAAAAAAAGCCCTGACTTCAACCATGTGTATCCGGAGCTTCTCTCCAGTTTCAAGTGACCGATTGTCTCAGTGGGAAAGATGTTCTTTGCCTGCCTTGGCACATCCTCTCACACCGATGAACCGCCTAACCACCTTAATGCGCAGGGACTCCGCTTCCAGAGCTTGGCATGCGGGGGGGGGGGTTTCTTTCCAAAGGCAGCATTAATTGCAATCTCCAATTCTAATCATGGGAGGGTGACAGGGCGACTTGAAGGGCTAAAGGAGAAAGTTCTCCAGACGTTGAAGAGTTCACAAGGTCATGTGCAAAGTAAGACTAACAAGGCACCGGAAAATAATAGTCTCATAAGGGAAAGGCTGCAAGTTTCAGACTGCAGAGTTTCCAGCTATAAATGCAGTGTAGATGTACTTGGAAATCATCGGCTTTTTTTTTAATGCCAGTATTTCCCCCCCCCCCGACCTTGAAAACATAAGGGGATTTGTGAAGAGTGCAAACCCAGTTCAAAGAGCCCGATGCAATCAAAGAAACGGACATATCAATGCATTTATCGCTACACAGCTGATGAAGCCTTCACACATATATTTTAGGAAGCCTTATATTGTCACCGAGATGATTGATGTCTACAGCAATGTTTTCAGAGGGAAGCATGAATAGATTCTGAAGATAAACAGAAAGCCAAGCGATCTTTTCAGCTTCCCTACAAAACATCTTCTTTGTCAAGTGTGAATCCTCAGAATATGATCCAGGCTGACAGGCTGGCAGAACAACCATGGCAACAGGAACTGTTTTGTGTGTGATAAACGTTAAGCGAAAGGTTACGTATATTGTTGTCTGTTTAGTCAGTGGTGATAATGCCGGGGAGGGTGGTGGGAAATAAAGAATAGGGGACGTTTCGACGACGCTTCGGTTTCGAGTGCGGATTAAGCATTCAGCTGTGGTGATAAGTCTCGCTTCATGTTTCATTTCTAAGTTAATTGGGAGAAGCATTTCCACGCGTCCTACAGGATTGCCCAAAAGTAACACAGAAGGAGTTTAAATGAGAGGAGCATACGCAGAAAATGCAAGCGGTGCAGGAGCAGTGTTTAAGATGCAGACTGGGTTTCCTAGAGGCCGCAAGGAGTTTTGACTGACAGACTGTTCATGAGTGGCTGAAAGTTTTCGACATGTACCCCCAGGGGTCGTTTCATAGAAAAAGAGCTAGGGGAACTCATTAGCATATGCCACACCCCCTGACATCACCGGAAGTGTGTCATGAGGCCACACACCCCTGACATCACCGGAAGTGTGTCATAAGGCCACACCCACCACTCAGTTAGTCTTAGTCTTAAAGGTTAGTCTTAAAGGTGCTATTTGAACTCTTGGACTATTTTGCAGCAACAGACTAACACAGCTACCTCGGGGAAGCTCCTGGATGGGGCTGGGAGTCTTTGCGGAGGCCACGTGGAGTGGCCTCGGCCAGGCAGAGGGGGAGGACGCCAACTTACCCTCCTGCTTCTTCCTCCTTCTGCAACAGAATGAGGCTGGAAGAAGGGGGCGGCCGGAAGAAGGGTCAGGGCTTCGTCGTGTGCCCCGCCCCCTGCACCTCACCTGGGGGAACTGCGATCCCCCACGATCCCCCCAAAATGACCTCTGTGTACCCCACCCCTACTGCACAGACAGCTTGGAGGGCACAAACAATGCAGTCTCCTAGTCTTGATTTTATTGTACATGTTTAACTTCATTTTATTTCATTTATAGCCCACCTTTCCCCACCATGGGGAACCATGGCTTACATAATTTTTCTCTCCTCCATTCCTCCCCCCCCCCACAAAAACCCTTTCAGCAGGGCTTTTTTTGTAGAAAAAGCCCAGCAGGAACTCATTAGCACAATAGGCCACACCCAACAGCAGAAACTCATTAGCATATTAGGCCATGCCCCTGACAGTGCAGCTCATTAGCATATTAGGCCACACCCCCATGCCTTCCCTTGGCTTGTCTGGGCGCCCTGAGGCTGTGGGGAGCCTGGAGAAGCCAGCCCTTGGACAGGCTGTGGAAGTCATGGGGAGGCACTTAAATGCCACCCCGATCCTTCTAGGGTTCCCCCTGGCTCGCCCACCTCGAAGTCGCCGGGGGGTCACTCTCCAGGACTTCCCTCTGTAGCCACGCATGCGCAGAGGTTTGGGCTGTCAGCATGGGCGTGGCCAACTCAGAAGCCAGCCTGAACTTTTTTCCTGTGCGTTCCTGCCCAAAAATTGCTTTGCCTTTCAGGAAGGTTAGGCTGAGAGAGTGTGACTGGCCCAAAGTCACCCAGCAAGCTTCCACAACAGAGTGGGGATTAGAACCTGGGTCTTTCAGATCCTAGCCTGACACTCTAACCACTATACCACAGTGAAATTTTCTACCTGTTTACAGCACAGGATGCAAGAGACCAGAAGAGAGGCATAAATCACATCTGAGTTAGATTTTGGTTGTTTTAGTGTCCATTTCCAAGGAGCTGTGCCTTTCATTGAATGATAGGGTAGAGAGAGTACACATTATATGCTCTACACATGGAGGGATTTAGGGGTAACGCAGCCCCGTAGCTAGGGAATTTTTTGGGAGGGGGCCTCGGGGGGCCCACCAGCTAATTAAATGGTCGCGAAGAGTCGGACTCGACTGTGCGACTGAACAACAATGACAATGCAGGTGGTAAGTTGGAGGACTTTGGGGGCAGCTCAGGAGGGAGGGGGCCCAGAAGAAACACTAGGGGGGCAGACCCCGTGGGCCCCATGGTAGCTACGGGCCAGGGTAACAGAATCTTGAGAACAAAGTAAAACAAAGTATGAGTAACAATTAAATCTAGACCAATTAACTCTAGACCTGAATTCACAGAATTGCTGAGCGGTCGGGTTAGAACGGATAAAAGGAAGTACTTCTTCACCCAAAGAGTGATTAACACATAGAATTCACTGCCACAGGAAGTGGTGGCGGCTACAAGCATGGACGGCTTCAAAAGGGAATTAGATAAGCATATGGAGCAGAGGTCCATCAGTGGCTATTAGCCACAAGGTATAGATAGGGACTCTGGGGCAAGTGATGCTCTGTCTTCTTGGTGCTTGGGGGGGGGGTCAACAGTGGGAGGGCTTCTAATGTCCTGGCCCCACTGGTGGACCTCCTGATGGCACCTGGTATTTCTGGCCACTGTGGGATACAGAGTGTTGGACTGGATGGGCCTTTGGCCTGATCCAACATTGGCATCTCTTATGTTCTTATGAAGGCAGGATGATGAGAATTTCTATGTGCTAATTTGGGTCCAATGTGTCAATCAACAACAAAAATATCGCAAATATAGTGGGTCTCAAAACCTCCCTACAATGAGCAGTAGGAAAGTACATATGTGAATCGATCCAGAACTGGACAATGCATCTGTCATTATAATATTCACAGCCATCAAAAAAGGCCCTGCAAAGAAACCCTACTCATATGAACCATCAACTATGAAATTTTTAATAAGCTCTTTCTCCTCATTAAATATGTGAACTATGCAGGGATGGGCATATACCGGCTGATGAGCTAAAGTTCAACATGAATTTTGGCTGGTTCATGGAGCAATTTTCATGAACTGAAGAACCACCACGAACTTTCACAGATTTTGATGCAATTTGTGGTGGTTCGAGAAGAAGAAAGCAGGGTTTTAAATTCCTGCTTTCTGCTCTTCACAAAAACCTGCAGCAAGTAGAAAGCAGGAGATGAAATGGCTTGGAGCCATTTAAACCCTGATTTCTGCTCCCTGCAGCTGTTTTGTTTAAATGGCTCGAAGCCAGAAAGCAGGGGTTTAATCTTTAAAAGGCTAACGAACCAATACAAACCAGTTTGGTTTGAGAACTAGTGTATTGGTTCATGGTTCAGCCACAAACAATGGACCAAAATGAAACAAATGTGGTTCATGCCCATCTCTAGTACTGTATATAATACATATATTATATGTATACATTATGTCAATTGCATATATGGAAGCTTGGCTGGATTCAGCCAGCTTTTTCACTCAGCCTCTCCTAATTCTGCTCCTTACTACAGCCTCTGTCATGCCCAGCTTTGGTCAATACAAGTCCCCCAATCTCCAGCATTGCCTTTTGGGTGGTCAATCCTGCCTTCCCTTTTTTCACCAGTGAGAAAATTGCTTGGGTCCATCACCCCACAGAATGCATAGCTTTTAAAAACGTACAACCTGCACACAAGCGATACAAATAAATCTACAAAACCAAGAACAAAATATGAACCCCCAAAACTGCCAATAAAAAAAATCTAAAAGGGTATAAGAAAAAATGAAATATGAACATTTGTTCACCCTTCTTGATTTTCAGATTCTTCCTCAATTACAAACCCAAGTGAAAAAGAAGAATGCACTGTCAAATCACAACCAACTTATAGTGACCCCATCCACAGGGCGTTCCAGGCAAGAAATGAGCAGAGGTGGTTTACCACTGCCTCCCTCCCTGTGGCAATCCCAGTTTTCCTTGGTGGTTTCCCATCCAAATCTAACCTTGGCTGACCCTGCTTAGCTGTTGGGCTATTCAGGCTGCTTCGAAAAAACAAACAAGCAAACAAAAAAAATCACCCCAAAATCAGAGCTAGGTGAGCAAAACGATATCAAGAGGGGGTGTGGCGCAGTGGTAGAGCCTCTGCTTGGAATGCAGAAGCTCACAGGTTCGACCCCCCAATATCTCCAGTTAAAAGATCTGGCAGTAGGTGACGGACTTCCAGTAAAGCTTTTGATAAGGTTCCCCATGACATTCTGATGGGAAAACTGGAAGACTATGGACTGGACTATAGGACAGTTTGGTGGATAGGGAATTGGTCATAGCCCCTCTGTATACTGCCTTGGTCAGGCCGCACCTTAAGTACTGTGTGCAGTTCTGGAGGCCCCACTTCAAAAAGGATGTGGACAAAATTGAGAGGGTGCAGAAGAGAGCAATGAGGATGATCAAGGAGCTGGAGATTGAGTCCTACAAGGAAAGGCTAAGGGCCTTGGGAATGTTTAGTTTGGAGAAGAGGAGATTGAGGGGGGACATAATTGCTCTCTTTAAATATTTGAAAGCAGGGCTCTAGTCGGGGGGGAGCTCTCAGGTACGGAGCTCCGGAAGAGAACCTCTAGGGGGCGGGGCGGTCACGTGGTGAAGCCCCGCCCCCTTCTTTACCCCGCCCTCTGCTTCGATCCTCATTCCGTTTGGGAATGAGGATGAAGCAGGAGGGTAAGTAGCCGGGCCTTCTGACACACTTCCGGTGATGTCAGGGGGTGTGGCCTTCTGTCACTTCCGGTGATGTCAGGGGGCGTGGCATATGCAAATAAGTTATGCTAATGAGTTATGCTAATGAGCTCCGGCAGCTCTTTTTCTACAACAAGACCCCTGTTTGAAAGGATGTCATTTGGACGAGGGCAAGGAGCTATTCCAGTTGGCAGCAGAGGATCGGACCCAAAGCAACGGGTTTAAATTGCATGCAGAAAGGTATCGGTTGGATGCTAGGAAAACCTTTTTCATGGTCAGGGTGGTTCAAAGGTGGAATCAGCTGCCTAGGGAGGCGGTGAGCTCCCCTTCACTGGCAGCTTTCAAGAAGAGGCTGGACGAATATTTGTCAGAGATGCTTTAGGCTGGTCCTGCATTGAGCAGGGGGTTGGACTGGATGGCCTGTATGCCCCCTTCCAACTCCATGAGTCTATATGAAAGACCCCTGCCTGAGACCTTAGAGAGCCACTGCTAGTCTGAGTAGGCTGATTACAAGAGACAGGTTCTTTAAAACAGCAGCTGCTTCAAACCTCAAACTGGAGAAACAGTTATATTGTGCAAATTACTGAGCAGAAGGTTTTTAGTAAGATAAAAAGCATGAAAATAAAATCACTTGCGGAGCGTTGTAACTCGTGCTGCTATTCCGCTGCCATCTTGGGGGAGTGAGTCCTAGTCTGAGTAGGCAATACTGACTTTGATGGACCAAGGGTCTGATTCAGTATAAGGCAGTTTCATGTGTTCATGTATTCAAGAGCAGTAGGATGGATTCTTATGACCTACAGAAACAAATGAAGAGTCACAGGGCTTTTTTGGTAGAAAAATCCCAGCAGGAACTCATTAGCATATTAGGCCACCCCCGACATCACTGCTCATTTGCATATTAGGCCACACCCCATGCCTTCCCTTGGCTTGCCTGGGCGCCCCGTGCTTGTGGAGTGCCCAGGCAAGCCGGCCCTTGGACAGGCTGGGGAAGGCATGGGGAGGCATTTAAATGCCTCCCCGATCCTTCCAGGGGGGCCCCTGGCCCGCCTGCTGCAGA
This sequence comes from Gekko japonicus, assembly GCF_001447785.1. NCBI lineage: Eukaryota > Metazoa > Chordata > Lepidosauria > Squamata > Gekkonidae > Gekko > Gekko japonicus. Next base: position 5,752 of record NW_015170346.1, on the reverse strand, counting down.
GTCACCAAGGGGGGGTCGCTCTCCAGGCCTTCCCTCTGTAGCCACGCATTCACAGAGGTTTGGGCTGTAGTGGGCGTGGCCAACTCTGAAGCCAGCCGGAACTCCATTCCTGTGCGTTCCTGTCCAAAAATAGCCCTGAAGAGTCAACATTCTGAAAAAGACATGTAATCCCGGAAGATTCAAGACAGTATTACAACTTCTCTCTCGAGCATCTCCATCCAACTCAACTAGGCGTGGAACCCTCCTTCATTGCAGAAGAAGCTCTTCATACGGAGGGAAATGCCTTGGGCTGGAAAAAGGATCCACCATGAACTTGGTTCAGTGGTAGGGTGCCATGCCATATTTTCAAGGGGTTTTAGGTTCTCCTGAAAGCTGTTTAACTTTATCTGGGTTGCATCCAATCTTGATCACCTTCAGTGCCCTAAAAGAAGTCATGTTTGAGGAAAGGGCCAGCAGCAAATAATATCTTTCTAAAACGAAAAGACTTATTTTTTCCTTTTCCTTTTCTTTTTCTCCCAAGTTAGACATCAAACAACAAAGAGCCCTGTCCAAGGCTTCATAACTCTCTGTAATTACAGCAGTGATAATGAGAATGATAGATATCTAATTAAAATCGGTGGGAACTGCAGGCAAAGAGAAATGTGAATGATCTCCCCAAACTGCAATTTTCTCTTAAGTTCAGCCACTTTCTTCAAACACGTTTGAGAGCTTCCTTTTCTGCCTCTGCAGCATTTTCTCGCGCCTCCTATAATGAGGCTCCTCTGCGGGTCACAGCTAATTTCAGCCGACACCTTATGGAACACAGAAAAAAGATTTTGCTTCGAGATGAAAGAGCGGAAGGGGTTGTTTTGCCTCCCCTCCCCCTTTGGGCCGCGTGGAAAAATATTGGTTTGGAGTGACTTATTTGTTTCCGCTCTGATTTTCATTTCGCAATGAAATGAACAAACAAAAGTTATTTAGCAAGTTTGCTTTCTTTTATTTCCACTAAAGCACTGAAGTCTATGGGGATTTTCCAGAATTGAACTGCCAGACTGGGCCTTAGACAGAAAGAAATATTTGTCT
>NW_015170346.1:2242-4652 GCF_001447785.1 Gekko japonicus | reverse complement strand
ACACATAGCAATGTTGCAGGGCCCTGTCTGATTGCCTTTGACTACCAATGCAACGCTGGAGGTTTCGATCTATTCCCAGGAAGGCCAGAGCTGCCTGACTAAAAGCATGCTCGTGTGCAGCTGTCTGGCCAACCGTTTCTGATTCATGCGCTGTTTCTCACACTTCTCGCGGGTGTCAGACCAAGAACATAGTAAGCTTAATGCCAAATGGCATCATTCGTGTGGCTGGACTGGGTGTCCAGGTACCCCAGAATTGTGGCTAGACACCGTCTTTTTGTTCAGCCTTTGCATGTACTCCATCACAAGCATGACACAGACGTTGCCGTCTATTTGCCACTGAGTGGTAGTTTGTTGTTGTTCAATCGCACAGTCGAGTCCGACTCTTCGCGACCCCATGGACCAGGTCCCGCCAGGCCCTCCTGTCTTCCGCCGTCCTCTGAAGTTGGCTCAATTTCATGTTCGTTGCATCTATGACACTGTCTAACCATCTCATCCTTTGCCGTCCCCGTCTTCTTTGACCTTCCGTCTTTCCCAGCATCCGGGTCTTCTCCAGTGAGTGCTCCCTTCTCATTGGGTGGCCAAAGTATTTGAGCTTCAACTTCAGGATCTGGCCTTCCGGGGAACAGTCAGGGTTGATTTCTTTTAGGATTGACTGATTTGATCTCTTTGCAGTCCAAGGGACTCTCAAGAGTCTTCTCCAGCACCATAGTTCAAAAGAATCTATTCTTCGGCGCTCGGCCTTCCTTATAGTCCAACTCTCGCAGCCATACATGACTACTGTGGTAGTAGGAAGGATCAATAGAGGCAAAGACAACAATCGCTGGAGTCCTCTGCTCTGTACTTGCTGGGGCGTGGCAGAAAAGAGCTTCCTTCAGTGGCAGCAAGGAGAAGCAGCAGCAGCAGCATGTGAAGGAGATGGGGTTTTCTCCCTCTGATGGTTAGATGAGCCACCCCATTCCCCCAAAAACCTGGTGTCAATCCTGGGAATCTCCCATGGCCAGTCACCAGGGGGCAACATCCTTGGTCCCTTGCTGAGGCCCATGTCACAGCAGGGAGCCCACTAATGATCCCAGGAGCTTCCTAGCCCTGCTCCTCCTCCTAAAAACTGTTGCTTGATTGGCCACTCTCTCGGAACTAGTAAATACTAATGGGAACAAGGTCATGAGCTGCTGCTCCCATTGCCCTCTCCCTCTAAGTGGCAGTGTAGATCAGTGGTAAAGGGAGAGGCAAACAAGTGGGCAAGACCAATCGCAACAGCAATGAGGAAATGATGATCCATCCAAGGAAGGGACCAGATGAGGTTACCTCAATACCTGGAGACATCTCTGCATAGGAAGGGCTACCTACTTCTTTATGAACCTACCTGCCCACCACTATCATCTTTGGGTGCCTCCACCTTCTGAGATTAGGTGGGTAGCAATCCAGGAGAGGGCCTTCTTGGTTGTGGCACCAAAACTACGGAATTCTTGCCCTAGGAAGATTCATCTGTCCCCTTCTGTTGCCATCTTTGTCCAGTGGGTGAAGATTTTTTTTTGTTTTAATTGGCATTCTCTCAGTTATCCCTCCTTCCTGCCTAGTCTTTTGATGGTTGTTTTTATGTCTTTGTATGTAGTTTAGCTCTGATTTTGTTTCAATGATATGTGTGTTATTTTGGGTTGGTTTTAATGGTTTTATTCTGTGATTTCATTATGTTTTAGTTTGTTAGTTAGCTCCCTTGGTGGCCCTTGTGAGGGTAGAAAGGGGGCATATACATTTTGTAACAACAATAATAATAAAATACAAAACAAATGAGGAAAGGATGCCTCAAAAAGAAATAGTGGAGATGTCAGAGCATTGCAACCAAAATGTCAAGGAGTCCACAATGTACCAAGAAGGTTAGTAGTCTGAAGTCCAAAAAGACTGTTCCCAATTATTATAATAATAGGAATAAGGCCCGTTGTGGGAATAAATATAATGAGCTCTAGAGAGAGGTTCTGGGTGGGTGACCTGGCCTTGGGCACTCAGTGTAAATTTGCTGTGGTGACCTCAATGACACAGAGCTTACCATTTCCCCCAGGGAAACTGATCACTGCCATCTGAAGAGCAGTTATAATTCTGAGTGATTTCCAGGTCTCCCCTGGAGATTGGCAACAATGGTTCCCCAGGAGGCAATGGCTGGTTTGGAGGGTGGAGTCTATGGTTTTGTACCTGTCTGCAGTCCCACCCCTCCTCAAACCCCACTCTCTCCAGGCTTCACCCCTCAAATCTCCAGGAATTTCCAAACCTGGAGATGGCGACCCTATTTCCTTCCCAGTGAACCATCAATGTGCTATTATCTACCCCTCTGACTTCAGGTTTCCATCTCCTTCCCATAACTGGAGCCTCTGCCTAGGAATAGTACAGTCTTTCTCCTCCTCAGTGAGGACACAAG
>NW_015170346.1:0-1772 GCF_001447785.1 Gekko japonicus | reverse complement strand
CCCCCCCATGGGAAAATAACTGCTTTGGAGTGTGGGCTCTATGGCATTCTACTCAGCTGAGGCCTCTCCCTTCCCCAAACTCTGGCTTCCATAGACTCCATCACAAAATACTCCTGCCTTTGCCTTTTTACTGACAGAACCAAGCTTGGTTGCCTAGCAACAGCCACTATGGGAAAAGTTAGTCCCGCAGGAGCCAAGCAGGAGAAGTGTCTTTGTCAGGAGAGACAGTTGTTTGGCAGTTTATTCTGTGAGAGGAGTCTCTGGGCTGGCAGTGGGCAGGGGAGAGGAGCAGACCCAGGACCCAGCCAATGGCACACGAGTACTCTTGAGTGGCAGTTGATGGGCCAATGGCTGATGGAGCACACCACAGAGCCAATGAGAGAGCTGGAATTGGCCAATATGTAAGGGAATTATATATATAAGATTTATCTTCTCAAAGTGGCCTTAAAAGAAAAGGGATGTGCATATGAATCCACTGACATAAAGAAGGTCAAAGGACAACCAAGCAATAGACTGATTAGTCATACATAGTCATACATATTCACAGAGTACTCATGGACCAAGAATCTACCACCTTGGTTACAGGCCCCCATTACAGCTAGATCATCCCAGGGTGTACCGGCAGCTTATAGTTCATCTGTTATATGTTTGCAGGTACCATCATATGAACAGGAGAAATGGCAGTTCTTCCAATATTGGTGGCTCTTCTAATCCCATGTTTAAATCAATACCTTTCAGAAGTACAGTATTGTCCTCATTTGCTTTGTGAGCAGAGATTTTGGGGATTTGTCTTGAACCATTGGTCCAAGGAGCTAACATTCTGAAAACGATGCTAGTTACACAGCTTTCCGCAGCAGTCGATGTGCCGGCTTGCTAAACAGCTAATTACAATTTCATGATGGCACACAGCATTTCTGATTGCTGCTACAGGTTGCTCCTTGCCAGCTCTGAGGCCCAGGAGCACTATGTTCATACTTAGCAGAGGTTCTTATGAGGGATGACCTATGTACCTCCTCAGACCATTGGTCAAATTAGCAGATGGTTCCCAGCACTCTGCAATTCTCTCCATGTTTTGGTGCATGCTGATTCCTTTCTGCTTGAGGAACAATCCATTTGCAGACCCAACTGTCCCAAAAAAGGGAAAGCATCTGGTGTGTTGTAATCCCAGCAAAAGAGAAATTCCAAAATAAATGATGTGGAGGACTTTCACATAGGAAAGGGGCATGTTTGGCTTTAACAAGACAGATGTGCTCTGTACTGTACAGGGAGATAAACTTTTGAACCTAGTGGAGAGCTTTTTTGTGAGGCAGTTCAATTTCATGGGTATGTTTAATATGAGAGAACTTTTGACTCAGTCAAGTGAAAATCTCAAACGTTTCTCTGCATTTCATTCCAGTCCTTGACATGAATCACAGTTGATACAGAACCATGGAGGAACCCCAAAGGATGCTTATTAGACTCTAGCGAATAGTGCCGTTCCTTAGTTAGTTCACTGAACGGGATGCGGCTCAAGAAAAACACAGACTTAGGAACACGTGAAATCTCTGAGGTTTGGAGAAGTTTGAGGAAGGTCCCTGACACCTGATTGAGATAACCTTCTGGCTAAATAACACAGATGCTTCTGGATCCATGTTCAGATATCCAGTGCATTCATCATTGGTTGGTAAGGATGGTATTCTGGAAGGGATTGTGCTTCCTACTGTGGATAGACAAGTATCTATTCTGATGGCCTCTTTTAGATCTGGCTCCCGTCTCTGGTCCCAGCTCCTGCC